>NC_089195.1:34740463-34787963 GCF_963930695.1 Labrus bergylta
GCTTGTTTCCTCAATGTCTGATGATATACTAAGGTCAGTTTATAATTTAATTCAGGAAATATTTTACACATTGGACTTTTAAATCTATAAGATTCCAGCAGGGTTTTAAGGGAACTTAAAGTGTAAGTGTGCTGTGGCGTTAGTCTTTAAGTGTGTTTTGTGATTTAGTCAAGTTTACTCACACACTGAAGGAGAGGGGAATCGATCATGTCCGTTTAAGGCACAGGAGATTTCATCCTCAAGATAAAACCAGCCTTTATAGGTAGAAGTCACAGCTCCGGTTATTTTCTGTTTGTTCCTGAACCAGACGTATGAGAGACGACCGACTTCACTGCAGTTGCTGTGACACGTCATCTCCACTTCAATGGAATGCTGACCGGCTCTTATCCTTTTAACCTGAACCTGTAACGCTGGATATGGAGGAAAAAAAGTGAATTGTCTCTGTTCTAAAAAGAGAGAGATTAGATTTAGATGCACATCATTTGAACTTCCACAATATCTAGAAGTCAAAGCAAGAAAACTAAGAGTCTGTGACCACACAGCCTTTATTCTGACAGAAAAGCTCCAACAGAGAACTTGGATTAAAATGCCTTTTTTTGGTCTGACTCAGTCAGCGCACACAAATTAGGCGTCTTTTCTATAAGAATAATGATAATAATAATAATAATAATAATAATAATAATAATAACTTCATTTATATAGCACCTTCAAAAACACAGGTTTAAAAAGTCCTGTGACAAACAGCAAAGGCAAGAACAAAGCAAACTAAACCAAACACAGAAGAACATAAACAACAGCAAGAATATAATGATCATTTCTGTCTGACATACTTTACAGCTTGGTGTAAAACCGAGCCTAAACAAGCTTCCCCTCTTCAGATTGTCTTTAGGTAACGTTTGTTAAGAATTAGGGCTCTTCAAATAAAAATTGTTTTCCAAAGAAAGAAAAGTAAAGGACAAAAGCTTCTACCTGAAGAGTTCAAAGATTTGAAACTAAAAAACTCAGAGAAGCTGCTAAAAAGTTGGATTGCTCTAAATCGTTGGTTCTCAACTGGTCTCGCCTCAGGACCGACTATCAACTATGAGGAAGTGTAAACCAAATGATCTGATATTTGTCAACCAATGAGATGTATTTAAATGTTGTGCAGTTTGGACCTCAGATGGTACAAAACATGTTTGAAGCACTCATAGACTTTTTGGCACACTTTATGTTTCCAAACACAAATTCACAACCCACTGAAAACGGCTCTGCGACCCACTTTGTGGTCCCGACCCACCAGTTGAGAACCACTGCTCTAAAGTAAAAGACGCTGAGTGGTGACATTCATCACAAAGGCTCTCTTATCATTAACACACAAGCATGACCTGTTTGTTCATATAAAACAGTGAGTACAAACTGATAGTGATGAGTTCAGGTTCTGTGTTTGTGTGTCTCCATGGCTCTGCGTTCATTAGTACCTGTGACAGTCAGAGTTGTTCCAGGTAAACTGCTCCTCCATTCAAAGCTTCTTGTTGTAAAGTTGAAACGATGCTGGGCTGAATCGCTCTCTCTCAGGTCAGAGATTCTCAGAGTGGAGCGTCCTCGCTCTCTTTCAGAGACCTGAACACGATTTGACTGATACCAATGCTGACTATGTTCAGGACTGAACCAGAACTTTGAAGTGACCGCTTCATGACCGTTGTAAGTACAATAAATGTCCACTGATGAGCCTTTGGGTGCACAGATGGTTCTGACATCGTACTTCACTCTGTTACAGGTTTCACCACGAACACCTGGAAAATTAAACAAGTAATTTAAAACAGAGTAAAAACTCACAAGAGAAAAAAAACAAGTAGTTACACGTCTCCACCACCAGATGTTGTTTTGTTCGAAGCAGATTGTGAAGTTAACTCACACACTGGAGGAGAGGGGAAATCCTGGTGTTCCTGTAAAGCACAGGAATAGCTGTCTGCATTATTAAAGTAGTCTGAGTAAGTCGAGGATGTTTTTCTGGGGATTTTCTCTCCATTCTTGAACCAAATGTAGGAGGAATGAGGAGGGAGAGTACAACTGCTGACACATGTCAGATCTGCCCAAGAAGAAGAAGAATATCTAGATGTGCCCACATGAAGATCTGGATGTGTGGAGAGAGAACAGAGAGGAAATTTCACACTGTCTATATTCATATGCACAAATATAAAAGAAGACATTGATATTGTTGTTTTATTGTTTTTAAAATAATCAACAAATGAATGAAAACATTACCTGTGAGGGACAAAGTGACTCCGGGATCACCAGTATAACTTCCATCTTGATGGTTTGTTATGAACCTGAACTTGTAAACAGCTGAGTCACTATTTCCCACATTTGTGATTGTCAGAGTGGAGTCCTTCCAGGTAGAGCTGTATGTCACACGACCTGTGTACTGTGAGTCTGTTTGCAGATCTACACGTTCTCCATCC
Source organism: Labrus bergylta (assembly GCF_963930695.1). Taxonomy (NCBI): domain Eukaryota; kingdom Metazoa; phylum Chordata; class Actinopteri; order Labriformes; family Labridae; genus Labrus; species Labrus bergylta. The sequence continues at coordinate 34,742,905 of NC_089195.1, forward strand.
TGGACTTTAGTAAACCAGAAGGACTTCTGAACTGTAATAGACTGATAATTGAATCGCGATGGGTAGCTGTAGGTGCACCTTAGTACGACTGTTGATCCTCTTAAGGCACAGACTTAGTAGAGGAGTAAGTCACTCTCCAGCCAGCCTGACTCACTGTAAAATAGAGCACATCAAGAACCACAGTTACAGTAAGAGCAGCATCATGAGTCAAACCTTCATTCATAGTGGAGGTGCTTCAACTAGTACGACTACACCTGATGTCAGAGTGAGACAAAGCTAGCAGCTATCCTAATAAAGTAGAAAAGGTCAAGTCTCTTTGTGCAGAAGTTACTATTTACAGTCTGCCTAAAATGATTCTTCATGCTGCTGTGGTGGTCGTGAAAGGTGAACAAACCTACCCATAATTCTCTGAGATACTGGCTAATTTAGCTGGTTTAATTGCAAATAAGACTGTTTCCTGTTTTTCTATAAGTTGCACAATAAACAAGTGAACCCAGACCCCAATTTTCAAGCGATCCAGATATGATTGTTTGGTCAGCACCAGGGTTTGATTGACAGCTTTCACACCAGCACAAACTTGCAACAGACTCAAGATATTTTTCAATGAACCAAACAGGCTAGATGTGAAAACGCCCAAAGAGGCTCTTCACACATTTCATTAACATCCGTCTTTGGTGATCTGATGACAAGTGGATAGCCTTAATGCTCGGTGTGAACGCGCCCCAATGCCTCCTGAGGATGGGCTGAGTTCTGACAGCTCGGACCACATACAGACGTGGTGTGGCATGCATTTGTTCACATTGGATTGATAGTGTAAACACTCATGCGTTCACTGCAGCATTTAGGACCGCCCACTCAACTTAAAACCTGGGAGATCAACAGATTCTGTCCATGCAAAGTTTGAACGCCTGTACTAAGGTATTGTCCACTTGTTATAAGATCACCCAGGGATGACAATGCAAGGTGTGAACACAATCTTAGACTGTTCAAACATCATTTGTCAATACTACTCAACCACCAACCAGACAGCAGAACACTTCATATATCCAAATGGTCATGCATGTACAGACTCTGCATTAATATACAGATATCTGTTCTTAATACAGGTTACTGCAAAAGGGAAAAGAGGCGGAGCAACAGTTGAAGACGTACACCTGATCTCTATTAAAGACGATAAAGACATGATATAGAGGGTGCAGCCAGGGGTCTCAGTGTCGAGAATATTTGTGTTTAAAACTGTTTTATGTGACCAGGAGGTAAAATAAATAAATATTAGAAGGGTGGAGTACATGAGAACTAAACTGTCTGCTCTGCTGAGTTGTTTCCTGTCCGTGATGCGGTGACAGCAGTGTGTGAATGGAATCTGCTGAGAAATGAGGTGTGAGCAAAAACTGTGATGGGTAGATAATAAAGAGAGAGACAGCATTTTCAAACTTGTGGGATTAGATGTTTAGCAATTCAGTTATTAACAAGATACTACTACTAATAATAATATTTATAAGTATTGATATTAAAATATATTAAGGCTTATTTTAGGGTATTTTACGCCCCTATCCAGAGACAGGACAGTGGACAGAGTCAGAATCTGGAGGGAGAGAGAGCAGGAAACGACATGCAGGAGAGGAACCACAGGCCACAGACACAAACCCACCCGCCCGCCCGCCCGCCCGCCCGCCCGGAGAACCACAGCCTCCACCAGGGCCGGCCCATGGCATAGGCAGTATAGGCAAATGCTAGGGGCGCCATCATCCATAGGGGGCGCCGCTGGCACCCATATGAATGCGGCAGAAAACTTGAAGATAAGAAAAAGAAATAGAAGGAAAAATGTGTTTAAATATCATTAAATATTATTTATCTAATATAATTTCCATGCTACCCTTTAATAATGATAGAAAAGAAACCATGAAAACACAACTATCACATTTTTAAAAAGGCTCTATTTTCTTGTCTCCTGCTTGACGCAGCTCATCACAACAAAGCTGCTCGTTACCTGCTCCTTGTGGAGGACGAAGGCAGGTGACTTATTAGAATTGAGTGACACTGACCATACTTAATATCAATTAATTAACAATTAATATCATGTTTTTAAATGACCATAATGTAAACAACAACAAAGCCCTCAGGAGCCCAGGGACGAAAAAGACACAGAGGTAACGTGCTGCACGGATCAATTATCTGTTGTATTTAAGATAGCTTGTTATGGATGGATGATAGTAACGTCTGTGTTTCCTAGCTCCAGTTAACATCAGTTATTTCCACTGTACTTTTATTAGGTTAAGATTATTCATGTTAAGAAAATAACCACTTTAAGAAATACACTTCTTCTTTTGTTCTAATGTTGTTTGGGACACAAAACCTACTTTTATATTTATTGACATCTTTGTGTACTTCGTTAACTTTCACCTTAGTCGATTAAAAATGTTTATTTTCCTCCTCCTGTTGTCATTAATAGTTTTAAGCTCTTGCCTTTAGAGTATTGATGTCTAAGAGCATAAATGCATTTTGTGCATGAAGCCTCTCTGAATAGATCTGTGTGCATGCTGTAGGTCTGGTTAGGAAAATATTTAGGCTCACATGAAAAACTATGCTGAGGTTTCTGTTCTGCTCTGAAGAGAAAATAACTTCTGCTCCCTGCACTGTTTGATATTGTTTGTTCTAGTACACTAGTTATTTGTATTGATTTATAAAAAATTATTAGAGTTATTACCATTTTATTCATGTTTATTTAAAGTATTTTTTATTTTTAAATAAATAATTAATGTTAAATATAAAACTGTATGCCAGTTTTCTTTAAGTGGATGAATATAATATATTAGTGGTCAAACTGTCTACAATTTAAGGGGCAACCGCTGAAATCTTTCCTAGGGCACCAAAATGGTTAGGGCCTGCTCTGGCCTCCACACATGCACACCAACAACACCTTTCATTCTAATATCTACTGAAAAACATAAATCATCAACCAGAATGAATAACTATGGGGCACCACCCTCCACCAGGGACCAAAAACATTCAGCGTTCAGTTTGGAGGAATGCAGATCAATTATTTTAAAGAAAACATCTCAACACAACTCTTCCATCTCAAATGGTGCATGATCCTTAAAGTTTATAATTTTAGGTTAAAGGAGTCTGCTGGACTTCCTATAAACATTTTAAGACATTTCTGATGTCGTGACAGTGACTTCAATATTTTGTATTGAATTTAAAATGACATCTTCTCTGACTTTCTAAAGTCTGCTCTTTGCCTTGAAGTATAAATGTGGAAGTAAGTTACCTGGCACAGAGAGAAGGAAGACGACAAATCCACTCGCTGCTGCTGTTAAACTCATAGCTGCTCCTCTCATCACATCCATGAGACACACTGGTGTGAGGTCGTCACTTAACATTTATTCTTCTTAAAATGAGGATCTGGTCTGTTAAGACACTTAACTTGTGTTGAACTGAAAAAGGGCCACACTCTCCCTTCCTCTTTTTATGCATGAGTCAGAATAAGAGCAAGCCCTGACAGCTAAACATATTTTCAGGACCTGGTATTTCAATGATATGTACGTATAATGATTTTAAAATATGTGCTGTTTACAAATGTTTCATCAAGTAGACTGTGCTGTGTTTTATAAGTAAAAATAGAACAGGTGTGTGATGTCTGATTTGGGGACACTACCTCTGTTGCTGCATTCAGGTGCTGCTCGGTGATCCAAGTTTATGAGTTGGGAAGTCGTTCTTCCGACTTCAGTGTGTTCGTGTGATTTCAGTTCAGAAAGTCTGAATGTTGTGACAACAGCACAAAACAGCGTTGATGCTACAAAGAAGAAGATCAGAGAAATGCTAGTTAGTTTAGTTTAGTTTAGAATCAGGGACAGCGTAAAAAAAACAACAACATTAGTCTCAGAAGAGAAGAGATGCTTTGTATCAGATTTAGCTAGCTTATTTCCATCTGTTGTCCCTGGGCATTTACTGTTATGAGTTATATTTGAGCTGATATATATGATATATTTTGCCCCCCATGTCATAGAGATTCTGACGTCAAGTCGGAAAGTCGGGCACCTAATTCTTTTCTGAGTTTCCGAGTTGTTGTTGCGACTTGAGCAGGCGTTCATGTGCATTTTACAACTCGAAAACTTGTTTTTCCGATGTGTCCGACACCACATGAATGCACCATGTGACCCTACATGACAAGTATTTTGACGTGCACAAAGTCGTCTTATCTTGAGGGTAGATTCCTGGTTATCAATGTGATTGTTTTGAAACATTGGACAGTTATGGGCCTGTGTAATCCTTGTCAGTAATAGAGTGATATATCAGTTTTAAAGTTACATTAATCAACTTACTCCTTATTGTGAAACAAAGCTTTTTAACCCACAACCAGACATTCAGCCTGCATGGACCAACCTGTTGGGACGAACTGGGAAGGAAACAAGTTTAAAAGATTGGACCTGATGTGAAGGCTACAGCTGAGGGAAGGACCGGACTTAAGGGTCTTCAATGTTCATGAGTTAAAAAGATCACAAAAGGAAACTAAAATAATGAGTTTTGGTTTTTTTAAAGATTTTTTTTTGTGCTTTTTGTGCCTTTAATTGGAGAGATAGGACAGTGGAAAGAGTTGGAAACCAGGAAGAGAGAGAGTGGGGTATGACATGCGGGAATGGAGCCACAGGTGGGATTTGAACCTGTTTTAGTGAGACATACATCATCATACTAAGAAATTAAAGAGTTTTGTAAAGTGGGAAACATATGTTTACAATGCCAAACCTAAAATCAGAATAAAACACATAATGAAGTACAATAAGGCTGTTGGGGTTGTATCAAGTCAACTTTGGTTATATTCTTTAATAATTATACTTAATTATTAATAATATAAATAAAATATCATTAAACTATGTTTAATCTCGTTTTGGGGCACCAACCTGTAATCAGGTAAATATAACCAAAATATCACTCAAATCAGTCTCAAATTAGTTATTTAATTACTAATATTATTAATAATGAATAACTATATTTAATAAATTGAAGGCGTGAAATCCGTACACAAAGCCTTCGCACCCAGCTTATATCACAATGTAAATACACCAGTAACCACAAACAACTGCTCTCTTAAATTATAACAGAATTTATTTAAACAAAGCAACATCAATCCAAAATCAATGAACTTAATTAAACAAATAACTATTATAAACTAATCTAAGCAACAAACATTATCAAGCAAAGGCTTGTGGATGAGGTGTGAATGTAGGTGTGTGTGTGTGTGTGTGTGTGTGTGTGTGTGTGTGTGAGAGAGAGAGAGAGAGAGAGAGAAAGAGGGAAGAAGAAAGGGGGGGAGATGGCTTCGTACCCTCGTGGTCGTTCACGATGGCGCAAACCTAACAAAGACCTGGGTGCGTGCACGTGTGGATGAAAGGGAGAGAGAAGGGGGGGGAAGATTACTTCGTCCCACGTGGTCGCCCTTCCGATGGCACACACCTAACAAAGGCCTAAATGTGGCCTTAAGGTCTAAAAGAGACTGAGTTCGGCCCTACACAATCTGTGTCTCTGAGGCGTCAGGATAGCCGCAAGTGTATAGATCTCTGTGCGTAATGGCGCGGTGGTGGAGTTGGTCTCCAGATGTACGTTTACACAGGAATATGTGTGTATGTGTGTGCGTAGAAGGGGAAATAAAAGAGAATAAAAGAGAAATGCGTGCCTGAAGAGGCCGGATCACAGTCCGACTCCCGCGCCACAACTCGGAGTAATTCCCTTCATTCACAGAAACAAACCAATAGCCGAATTCAGGTTAATACAGCTTACACTGGCCTTTCTGATCAGAAGAGTAATACCCGGTTATAACGCTATTAAGCTAAACACATATAGGACGCAGCGGTCCGAAACAACAAGAGTTTTAAACAGTTAAAACTCAGGACGCAGGTCCAACAAAGATAAAAATTAGAGTTTCTGCTTTGATCATCAATTGTTAAAAACACTCTCTAAAGCTAATTCTGCCCAGACCTAATTAAGCCTCACTTGTGAATCGCTTTGTCCGCGATTGGTGAAAGGAAAAGAGTCCGGCGATGGAGCAGATCTTCTGTCCGTCCTGGTGCAGAGGCGTCTGATGGCGGCGAGGGTCCCTTACGGCGAGAGCGGCTTCGTTGGTTCTCCGTCGAGTGGAAAGATGTCCTTTGATGTCCTTTCGTTGCAGGACGGAATAAGACCGTTATCTTTCTGATAATCTGTTATAGTCTGACGCTCTCCGAGAAACTGAGATGCGTTCACTGGACAATCCGAGCTCGGAATTTAGAACACTGCCGGCCGCGGATTACCTGCGCGCCAAAACTTAAAACAAAGGAAGATTGTTGCAGGAAACAGGAGATCTTCTTGGGTCTCCGAGCACCGAAGGTCAGCGCGTGAAAGAGGGCGAGCAATGGAAGTCTTGGAGCTTTGTAGCCTGGCCTGCTCCATGGGGGGTCTACCTCAGGTCCCCTCCAATGAGGAGAGAGAGGTTCCGGTCCCCCCTTTACTTCACACGTAGGTGTGAAGTACCGCAGGGGATTCTGGGATTAAGAGTCCTTTTAGGCCTCTTTGTGATCTCAGTGAATAACTCAAATGAGGCTTTTACAGAGGTGCAGGCCCAAGTCCATTGTTTGACTGTCCTAAGCCTGCGTGGCCCAACATCCCCCCTTTGTCCTGAAGAATGGGATTGCGGGTCGCGGTCTTTAGGGAAAATAAGGCCAACAGTCCATGTGTTAGGAGACAAATGTTCAAATAGTTAGTGAGCAAAAAGTCCATACATTTTGAGAGGCATTCGGTCTGGGCAGACACTGAGGCAAAGTCTGGGCAGACTGTCTAACTATGTCTAAAGCTAGGCATAAAACATAACCAGGCATTAGCAAAGCTTTGCTACTCAAGGTGCATTCTTTAACAAAACAAATGAAACAAACAGACAAAAGGAGGGGAGAAAGAGAAGAGTATAAGGTGTAGATTTGTGGGCTAACTCCTAGCCTGGGCAGGAGTAAGCCTGTGGGAAGGTGTTTGTGGCATGTAGGTGTGTAAATGTACATGTACATTATGTGTCTCCCTACCAATGTCAAAACACAAAACAGGGACTAGGAAACATTCATGTCGGTAGAGTGACATTGTTGTGTTTCTAGAATGGAGGCTACACCCCCACTCCTATGTGGAGTCAGAATCGGGTTCTCTGTAAGCGAAGGAGTCCTTAGGGAGCTCGTAGGAACTCCGATTATACCTACCCTTCTGTCTCAGACTACGGCCATCCCGAGAGTTCCGTTTGGATCTGGTAGCGATCAGTTCTCCAGGCTGGAACCTACTCTGTGGTTGAGTCCCACCCCCCTGGCTCTGTTCTCTATTCTGCCGGTGATATGGTCTCTTATTCTTAGCACAAGGCAGCTTGTTGCCCTCACGTGACACGTGGCGTAAGCATGTCTGCCAAACCGCCTGTGCGAATCTCTTGATCTCTTTCATACTAAGCTGATGTGTACGACTATGCAGGGTGACATCTGAACGCACGCAGCCATGCAGATTGTGCATGAAGATGGACTTGAAAGTTGGGTTCTCTTCCAAACCTGGAGCCTTACGTCCCTGGAAATATGCAGATTTAAGTCGCCAGTAATAATCTTTGGGGGCCTCATGCTTCTGATGCAAGACACTGAAAGCACTAAGAAGGGCAGATGCAGGGTCAATGTAGGTGGAGTATTCCTGGCGCAAAGCATTGCAGAGCGCAGAGTACTGGTATCTGATCTCAGGCTGAAGGGTAGTCGTGAAGTTACGGACACTCTTGGAAGTTGTCTTCCAGATCAGCCTGAGTTTTTCTCTTGTGGATGCATCAGGTACCTCACTGAGACACAGGTTAATCTCTCTGAGGTAATCATCGATGCAGAGGTCTGAGTTATCTGGATCAAACCGCTCTACATCCTGTGCCATAGATTCAATGAGCCTTATGCGCATTCTTTGATCTCTGGGTAGAAGGGAGCCATCCCAGTCATCTGAGGTTTGGATATTCCTTAGCCGTGAATCCTGCAATGGGAACCTACAGGTAGCAGGAGGGGGCCTGGTGTTATCTCTGCCTCTGGGGGCTGAGAAGTCACCCCCCTTCCTATGTGGTGATTCAAACCTGTGAAGGTGTGAAAGGGTGTCACAGTTGTCAGAGAACTGGGGCGTTTCCCCAAGGAACGGGGCTCCACAGTCAAAATCAGGGAAAACTAGACTTATTTCCTCAGTCCTTGGGTTATCCTGGCTGCTCGGTTCTTTACTGAGCTTTTTCAGCAGGGTTGTTTGATCTCTTAAGGGGCTTGGTCCAGGATCAGAGTCATATCCTGACGATGTGTCTTGCTCCATGCTTACCTGTGCTCCCTGAATTAATTCAAGCATGTCCAACACTTTCTGCTTGGCAGTTTGTAAGTGCTGATTAACAGATTTGTTTCCTTTCTGCAAGGATCGGACCTTTGGTGGGAGTGTCCCCATGAAATCACGGACACTCCTAGCCGTAGTCTTCCAGATCTGTTTCAGTTTTTCATGTGAGGACGCATGAGACAGGTCAAGGAGACAATGGTCAACTTCTCTAAGGTAATCGTTAATACTTGAATCTGGGCTATCTGAGTCAAAACGCTTCAGATCTTTGGCCTGAGGTTCTATCTGCCTGGTTCGCAGGCCCTGACCCGAAGGCTGGCGAGGGTCGTCCGATTCGTTTGATGAATCGTAAGCCCTGTGGTTGTCACGGTAGTAGGGTTGTAACCGTGGCGGGGTTTGTGTTCGGCTCAGACGTGGCCGTCTATCGTGGGACAGGTAGCGTTCGGTGCCCAATTGGGCCCGTGTCTCCTCCCTGTCTCTAGGGGGAGTAAAGCCTCTCATCCTGCGGGGTGAGGATTCTCTTCGCTCAAAGCGTATGGCGGAATGCGGGGGCCCTTCCTCTTTACTCATCCTACTCTTTACCGGGTGGTCTGAGGACGTGGGCGCTTTTGTGCCTGGGTCGACCCGGCGGTGCCTTCCCCTCTCCTCCAGATCCTGCAACATGTCTGTCTCCCTCCTCCAGGGGCTTGGTTCGGTCTCCCATCCTTCATCTGAGGTTTCCTCATCTGATCTGGGGGCTGAAGTCCTTCTCTGCCTGTCCTGAACTCTGGGTACCATATCACTTCGTTTCCTCTGTTCGGCCAGTTTGCTGCTTTCGTGCAGTGTTTTATTCTCCTCCTGCAGGGCCTTGCAATTTTCCTGCAAGGTCTTTAGTTTATCCTGCATTCTTTCGAAGTCGTCCCGCAGGATCTGTCCTTCTTCTAGTACCCGGGCTAGCTGTTCCCGGTGTATCTCATTCTGCACATTTGATTTGCGCTGATAAAGGAGGAGAATTTCGCCTAGAACATCTGAAGCTGTACGTGTTGGGTTCCCAGTTGGTTGATTTGCATATTCAACCAAGCCCTTTAGTCTCTTTTCACATGTGCTGAGGGTGTAGGAGTTCAGGCTGTCGAGCTGCTCTATAGGGAGGTGGATAAGATTAGCAACTACGTCTTGAAGGGGTGGATCGTCTGATCCATAGTGAGCTTTGGCCCATAGTTGATGTATGTCTTCTGCATACATTCTGTCTTTATTAGGGGTGAGCCTGGCTCTGTGGTTGACAAGATCAACTAGCTCTTCTAACTTCTTATCACTAATGCTAATTGACTAGCTATATAGGTTGGCACTCTCCTCTGAGGAGAGGTTCGTCAAACCGGCAGCAGTTTCTTGCAGTGCTGCGTCGTCTGATCCAAAAGGAGTCTCAGCCCCCGACTCACCTAGGGTCTTGGTACACAAGAGCAAATCTTATCTAAGTTTCCCAACTGATCACTGCAGTCTATCCTGGAAGATAGGAGAGGGGATTCACACCTCAAGTCCTCAAAGGAAGGGAGGAACTCACACCTCTCAGACAGCTGGCTATGCCACAATGATGAGGTTACACTCTCATCTGGCCAAATGGCTCTCAAATAACAAGGAGCACCACAATCCTTTAGTCGAATACTTCAGGATCAAAATCTAGATTAATGCAACAAATCAAGTTCCTTGATAAAGTCACACTAGCTGCATCATTATGTCCAATTGTTGTATTGACCCAAAGGGGACAACAGTTACGGCTTTAACCATTAACTAACAACATAAAACACAACTAAGCCACAGCTTGATGTCTGCTTTGCTTAAACCACAAAAATTTAAAGAAAATATAATTTTCTTCCGAAGGATCCTTTTTAGGATTTTAAGTTTGGATTACTGTGCATTAACAGTGCAATAAAGCTGGTTTATTGAAGGCCTCACACGGGGCACCATTTGTTGGGGTTGTATCAAGTCAACTTTGGTTATATTCTTTAATAATTATACTTAATTATTAATAATATAAATAAAATATCATTAAACTATGTTTAATCTCGTTTTGGGGCACCAACCTGTAATCAGGTAAATATAACCAAAATATCACTCAAATCAGTCTCAAATTAGTTATTTAATTACTAATATTATTAATAATGAATAACTATATTTAATAAATTGAAGGCGTGAAATCCATACACAAAGCCTTCACACCCAGCTTATATCACAATGTAAATACACCAGTAACCACAAACAACTGCTCTCTTAAATTATAACAGAATTTATTTAAACAAAGCAACATCAATCCAAAATCAATGAACTTAATTAAACAAATAACTATTATAAACTAATCTAAGCAACAAACATTATCAAGCAAAGGCTTGTGGATGAGGTGTGAATGTAGGTGTGTGTGTGTGTGTGTGTGTGTGTGTGTGTGAGAGAGAGAGAGAGAGAGAGAGAGAAAGAGGGAAGAAGAAAGGGGGGGAGATGGCTTCGTACCCTCGTGGTCGTTCACGATGGCGCAAACCTAACAAAGACCTGGGTGCGTGCGCGTGTGGATGAAAGGGAGAGAGAAGGGGGGGGAAGATTACTTCGTCCCACGTGGTCGCCCTTCCGATGGCACACACCTAACAAAGGCCTAAATGTGGCCTTAAGGTCTAAAAGAGACTGAGTTCGGCCCTACACAATCTGTGTCTCTGAGGCGTCAGGATAGCCGCGAGTGTATAGATCTCTGTGCGTAATGGCGCGGTGGTGGAGTTGGTCTCCAGATGTACGTTTACACAGGAATATGTGTGTATGTGTGTGCGTAGAAGGGGAAATAAAAGAGAATAAAAGAGAAATGCGTGCCTGAAGAGGCCGGATCACAGTCCGACTCCCGCGCCACAACTCGGAGTAATTCCTTTCATTCACAGAAACAAACCAATAGCCGAATTCAGGTTAATACAGCTTACACTGGCCTTTCTGATCAGAAGAGTAATACCCGGTTATAACGCTGTTACGCTAAACACATATAGGACGCAGCGGTCCGAAACAACAAGAGTTTTAAACAGTTAAAACTCAGGACGCAGGTCCAACAAAGATAAAAATTACAGTTTCTGCTTTGATCATCAATTGTTAAAAACACTCTCTAAAGCTAATTCTGTCCAGACCTAATTAAGCCTCACTTGTGAATCGCTTTGTCCGCGATTGGTGAAAGGAAAAGAGTCCGGCGATGGAGCAGATCTTCTGTCCGTCCTGGTGCAGAGGCGTCTGATGGCGGCGAGGGTCCCTTACGGCGAGAGCGGCTTCGTTGGTTCTCCGTCGAGTGGAAAGATGTCCTTTGATGTCCTTTCGTTGCAGGACGGAATAAGACCGTTATCTTTCTGATAATCTGTTATAGTCTGACGCTCTCCGAGAAACTTGAGATGCGTTCACTGGACAATCCGAGCTCGGAATTTAGAACACTGCCGGCCGCGGATTACCTGCGCGCCAAAACTTAAAACAAAGGAAGATTGTTGCAGGAAACAGGAGATCTTCTTGGGTCTCCGAGCACCGAAGGTCAGCGCGTGAAAGAGGGCGAGCAATGGAAGTCTTGGAGCTTTGTAGCCTGGCCTGCTCCATGGGGGGTCTACCTCAGGTCCCCTCCAATGAGGAGAGAGAGGTTCCGGTCCCCCCTTTACTTCACACGTAGGTGTGAAGTACCGCAGGGGATTCTGGGATTAAGAGTCCTTTTAGGCCTCTTTGTGATCTCAGTGAATAACTCAAATGAGGCTTTTACAGAGGTGCAGGCCCAAGTCCATTGTTTGACTGTCCTAAGCCTGCGTGGCCCAACAAGGCTTTGAGTCATGTACTTATCTCTCCTGAATGAAATCCAGCAGTCTTATTTTCAGCTCTCTTGTTGTCTGTAGGTTAGTTTTATTTCTTGTTAGGTAGATTAGAGGGAGGTGCAGAGAGCGACGACTCGTTTTTATTAAAGTCTTCTTCCGACTTGGCCTCTTGTTTTAGATACTTTCTGATGAGAAGGAGTCTACATGAGTGGAAACACAGTTTAAAGGAAACGCTTACTTAAAGATGAGATAAGAACTTAAAAATCTGCCCACTCAGCATGAAGATATCTCTCACAGGAGGAAGAAGGGTTTACCTCAGATGTTTGATGATAAAAGTGAAGGGTCTTTGTACGTCACAGTGAGACGAGTTTCCCTCCGATTAAAGTTCAAAAGTGCAGACGTATGTATCAGATGAAGGTCATGATTAACATCTTCCTATCAGGGTTTTAAGAAAGACATAACATAAAAAAATAGTCACATTTCTCAGAAGATTTCACTCACATTCAAAGACTTTTATTTATGAGTCTAAGAGCGTCTCTGTCGATGGTATTCAGAGAAGCTGTTTGTCAACAGGCAAGGCAGGCAGCTGATTGGGCCCCCAGGCCAGTAGGTCAGGATACCCTCTGTTCATCATTCAGTCAGATTCTGACAGGATGGAGGTTCCTCTCTGAAGTTTCCCTTTTTTTATCGCATTATTAGTTTCTATCTATTAGAATGTGAATCTGGTGTGTGTGTGTGTGTGTGTGTGTGTGTGTGTGTGTGTGTGTGTTCTGGTTTTTCTATTCTTATTGAGGCCCTGACCAGTAAAACGACCTTCCATATTAGGACCAGAGGACTTGTTAGGACCGAAAACATGGTCTTGATAAGGAGGAGCACTGAAACAGATAGGAAATGCTATTCTAACATGCCCTGTGCAAAAAACTACAAAAATTGGTATGGTCCTGACAAGTTGGTTTTTTTACTTGTTCATGTTTCAAAGTGTGTATCGGACTTAAGAAGTGCGACCTCTCTGGCCAACTCATGTAATTGCGTGCGTGTGTGTGTGTGGAATTTTAAGGTTTGTCACACAAAACGGAGATTATTAATAGTAGACATTAGTAGATTTTAGTAATACACAGTTCCTAAAAAAAATATTTTAGAATTTTTAAAAATGTTAAAACTTTTTAGTGTAGATTTTAATTTAAGATTGCTTAAGATTTACAATATGAACCATAAAAAAGAAAAGCAATCTATGAAATATATTAAATAAAATCAAGGTAATATATGGCACAAATTACACAAAAATCATCGCTAGACACAAATATTGATATTATTTTTTATTATCAAAATGTTCAAAACTTAAAGCAGTACAAATTCATCCTCATCCATCAATTTCAAAAGTGGACTGAATTCACAACTGGATTGTTCTTCTTTTTTTAAAGAACACTTAAAATGTGTGAGTTTTGGTTACTCGTGCTAAAATAAAAATGAGTTAATTCTGTTGATTATTTGCTTGATTCATTGTTTTCAATCATACATTATATATTACAGTGGAAGCCAAGTCTGGTTTAATGTTCCTGACTAGAAGCAAAAATATACAGGACATTCCTGCACATGTCATATTACTGACTCACTTAAAAATGTGTTACTTTTTGTTATTCTGAGGATATAATCATTATTTTTAAAGATTATTCATTTATTTTCAATTTTCAAGGTTAAAAAATTCCTTATGGGATTGGTTAGAAACTGGTCAGTCTGTGCTTAATTATAACTAGCATTTCCACATCTCTGATATCCCTGTAATTAAAGCAAATTTGAGAGTTGACCAATGATAAGTAACATACCTGGCAGTCTTTAAGAACTCTTCCTTGTGCTCCCCCATGTACTGAGACCCATATTCCTTTTTTTCTTGGAACTGCAAGTATTTAAGTTACTACAAAAATTAGTTTGTACAAACAAATACAAGATTTCACTAATTTACATTTGTTCATGAGATGGTGCATTCTTGTACCAGCACCTCCTCTTTTTGCACAGGAGAGTCACTGAGAGGTTATGTCATGCGCCCCATATATGGAGGCTGTAGTCCTCAGTGCAACGGCCATGGGATGAAATCCGACATTGACCCTTTGAATTTCCTGTCTCTCTTCAGCTATTAAATGAAGGTAATACCCCCCCCCCCCCCCCCTTTTAAGACCCAGAACATGCTTGCTCCTTTAATGACCAATGATAGCTTGCAAATAGCCTTATATTATACTAATAGGTAAAATTCTTAGTTATGACAGTTCGCATGAGCACTAGAATAAAATAAATTACAAATTAGGGGATGAGTAAGTAAATATATGACAATAAAATCGTCTTCTAAGCCTGAACATGTTAAATTATTAAATTCTTACAAACTTAGAAAAATGTCTGTAAAAATCATCAATATAAATGAACAGGTATGTTAACAACGTGTATCACTTACAGCCATTACTTTAAGATTGATTTACACAAGGGGTGCGTTCGGATTGTCCCTCCTATCTCCTTTCACTATCCACTTTACCAAAACCCCAGAAGCATTTAAGTGGCGGCCATGATAAGAGCTGTTCGAATTCTCTAAAAGTTAAGGAAAGGTGGGTCAATGCTTCCTTTATAACCTCCTTTAGCATAGGATACACTGGACCATCCTTTACGAAAGGAGATGAGATATGACACCCCACAATTCCTTGCGGCCGCAACATTTAAAAAGAGTCGCGCATCCGACCGTTCAGGAACATTAACGATGATCGTAAAGTGACACAGATCATGAAAGAGATAAAAGATAAGAGACATTTTTATCAGAGGATGTTTTATTCAACATTTTTCATTCTCTTCAGAATGCTGTGCTGCTGTACATTTGTATGTTTAAAACATTATGTGTAGGTTATATCTTACATTAATGTAACAATTAATTTCATCCAATCATATTTATTTTGATGTTGATTTCTGATTGGACAGGAAGCTGATGGTTTCACTTTTCTTACTTGTAGCCTGGTAGTCTATATTTCTTTTATTTCAATCCCAACCTCGTGGTGATCAGGATTATTTCACCGGTAAGAAGCACAGGGGAAAGTTTTTTAGATGATCTTTTTGTAGTTCATTATCTGAACATTGTAGTTTCAACACGGCAGACCCACGTCATTAACCTCCGCCGGCCCGTCGCATTTAATGACGTGGCCTAGTGGAAAATGTGGTCGGATTGTCAGAGCAACAAGATCGCCTTTCCCTAAGTCCTTTATGAATTCTCCTGACATCTTTCCTTAACCTCATGACGTTTTCCCCGGGGTTAAGGTGAAGTGGATAGTGAAAGGAGATAGGAGGGACAATTCCAACGCACCCAAGGGATTCAACACAAACAGATACAGCCATGGCTATGGTCTTCCTACTTCCTGTTTCCTGTATCTTATGATTTCAAAATAAAGGCACAATGATCTTTCATGCAACCGACTATGGAAAATATTTTAACAGTCTATGGAACTTTGTAATTTAAAACATAAAACCAGTTAAGGCCAGATATTTTAATAGCTGATTTACTGTTTAAGTTACTTTCATTAAGAAATTTCAGATATTTTTCAATTAATAATGTTTCCACTTTTTTCTGTTCTGCACATATTAAACAAAATATCTTTGTGTTTTGGTACAAAACAACATGTTTTAAGACATGCTAAATTGGAACTTGAACAACCCTGAGAATAATTGGCAAAGTATACATATTATTTATTTATGTGTTGGGCGCTTTACTTGTGAGATCACAATTTTTTGCTTCAGTTTACATTTTTGGCCTCTCAATTTTTCTTTTCTCCTTTTATTAAGAAGCTTATGGTCATGTTTAAATATCTTCCTCAATTCAAAAAGCCACTTATATTTTATTTTTGCATTAGAATATGGCAATAATCTAGTCCCTTTCAACTACTGAGTAAATTTCTACAATACACCCTGCTCACTGTCCAAAATGGACATTAACATCCTCTAATAATAGATTATTTGTAGGAACATGAGTGGTACCAGGTAGAAAATTCAGTGTTAAACCATAAACTTAAATAATGTAAGCCACCAGCAGGTTCACCATATTTCACCATGTACACATATCAAAGTATTCATTCTGTCATACTCCAACATGTTCCCCCCCTGGCTTGGAGAACATATCTTACCATCTAAAAGATACGGAGCTCAACACAGTCTTTGTGTTTGAGGATTAATGACTCATTTCAGTCATCACAAAATTGACATAGCTTTACAGCTATTTTGCTTAATCCTTATCAGTATGTCTTTTTTTTCAGTCTGTTGTCACACTTAAGAATCAGTGTTGAATCAAATGACATAGGATGAGGTGTCTGACACACATAAGACTAATAAAACATTTGGTCTACCACAGTTAACAGAAATATACAAACTTAAAGGTGAAAATAATTATGGCTTATTGATTGAAACCAAACTGTCTAAAATGCAGTAGAGGTTAACCTCCACTGACTTACGCTTTGAAAAGCAAACCTGTTTTTGGTTCAGTTTAAATTACACATTAAACATTTTTCTGTGATACACACAGAAACACATGCAGAAGCACACACTCAAACGCATTCTTTCAACAAAGAGTTGGATTTATAATAAATCGTATGACTACAAGTATTAATACATAGCCTACTGTCCAGTGTTTACGCGCACATTAGAGAATGTCTGCGTGTCTCCGGCGTGTCTGGAGATTGTAACCATTAATGAGGAAACGCTTTTATGCCTCATGCTGAAATAATCAACGTGTCTGTTCGATCGTTTCAGTGAAATATAACTAAAGTATCCTGAGTGTTCTGTATTCAGTGACACAAAGCAGGGAAGTTAAATGAGCCGGACAGAGTTCAGGCTATCTCAGAATAACAACTGAAATCTGCCGTGTAAATACCAACACACTACCCTGCTAGCTCATCTGACTCTTAAAGGGAATGAGAGCTGACACTCTGATGTGTTTAATGTACACTCAAAACACAATATGTATAATAAAGACACATAATCCATCCGCTCTGTGCCCAGATGGTGCGTAAATTTCAAAATATAGTCGGACATGCCCCAAATCGCCATGCACCACGCGCTTTAGAATAACACACTTTAAAAAGACAGAGAGGGAGAGGGTTAACAGTTTCCTGTAACTTATGTGTGATAGGTGCTTGTGCAGGAAATGTCAGCTCATGTCTTCAGCTGCGGAGAGTCTGTGCTGCAGAGAGATGGGTGCCTTCTGGGTGTTGGTGGAGAACCTTATCCCCCAGACCAGACATAACATGCCTGACACAGCACCCAGGTTTTGAGGCTTGCTGTCTGAATCCCTTTATCCCTTTGTAACTGCATCCAGTGGACCTTATCTCTCTCTCTGCTGATGTGATTATGCACTCTTGGTTTTGCTGCGTCGTATCTCTCCACAGGTGTCGAGAGGGGTGTTTTTTTTAAACCTGATTCATGCTTACGACGGGTGCAGTGGGGAAGGTGTGCACGGTCCCTGTGACCGCCGAGTCGTTTCGTACTGATTGCAGTCAGAGTGGCACGAAGAGGGGACCTCTTCAGTAGCCCTGCGGAGCTGAGAGGTCCTCGTGAGTGTCTGCACTCTCTCGCATGTCTCACCAGTCTCCTCTGGAGCGTCCCTCTTTTACATTCTTGGTTCAGTGCCATCGAGATGACAAAGGCGTTGTACGCTGAGATGTCCAATATGTCAAAGAATATCATCAGTGGCCAGCGTAGGGTCCTCCTTTGCAGCTGAAGGCAGTCATCAGCTTGTCCATGTTGTCCACTTGCTGATGGGCTGCTCCTGTGGCTCGTCTTCATTTCGAAACTGATGCTCAATCTCATCCTCTTCTTCAAATTAAATGTTAAATGGACTTGAGCTTATATAGTGCTTTTCTAGTCTTCATACTACTCAAAGCTCTTTTACACCGCCTGTACACATACCTATTCACACACTGATGGCACAGGTTACTATGTAGTGAGAACATCAGAAGTAATTAATACCATTTATATGCATTCATAAGCCACCGACGTATGAAGCAGCGGGAGCAATTCGGGGTTAGGTGACCATTCAAAAATACTACCAGTTTACTACTGATACAAATGGGTGAAGTATCCCTTTAATCAAATGTATAATTTTTCTTTTAATTAAAAATTAAAACAGGTCCCACAGACCCAAATACCATACAAGGCATATTTTGGCCCAACGTGTAAACGTTTAGCAATTTGGTAAGGTATGCACACCTCTTTTTCTAATAAACCCAAGCTCTACAAAAAAAAGTGTGTGTGTGTGAGACACGTTTTGGTCCTAATATGAACTATTCCCCTCCCCCCGGTCCTAACATGGACTATGTCGGTCCTAATAGGAAATATCTTCTCATACAGGCAGAGTGTGTGTTTGAAGGGTTTGTTTAATTCGTGCTTAATAGGACATATAGACCATGTGATACATCTCACAGAGTTAACATGTGACTTAGAGGGCAAAGACAACTGTTCTGTCATCACATGACTCTTAAAAAAATATAACGTTTTGCTTTAACGTCCATCTTAAATTATATAACCAATTTTAAATGTCCTGCTTCCAGCATTTCTCATTGTCTTCTAAACGTTATCTGCGTTAGTATTCCGGCGCATGCGCTGTCGTAAATGTAGCGCTCCCGTCTGATCTCCTGCTGCAGCTCCGACACGTTCAGCTCAGTCAGACCAGTGAGACACCCGGACACGACGCACAAAGTTTACTGTGGATACTCGTGGTGGATATTTGACATTTAATGGTAAGTTTTGAGTTATTTTACGATGTTTAAAATATAGTGATACTCTGTGTTATATTTTACAACATAAATGAGCCTTGTTGAATTACGGAAAACTATACTAAGATGTGAAGCTAACTTTAGCTAACACGTAGCTAAGTGAAATCAGCTACATGCAGAGGCAGCTAACTAGCCTTCAGCCTGCTCAAGCTTCACTGCCAAGTAGCACAGTCAAGTAGACTGACTCGGTCAAATTAAAGCTGAATTACTGGAGGAAATACATTTGTGCTTATACTGAAAAGACGAAAGGACGTTATATTGCATTAAAAAATAACTTCCGTAAACCAGAAGTAACTAAACTAAAATATTGTGAAGACTTAAAAAAGACCAATGTCTTTATGTTTGTCTTTATTTTTTATCTATGGGAGTTATCTGTTGTTTTTAAGTGCATATCTTTTATTTCTGTATTTATCAACTGGTTTTCCCTGGCACGCGTGGAAGAGGTTCATGCACGAGCACAACGTGGACAGTCTAAATGTTGTGTCTGTATTTAAGACTCACAATAAGACACAAAGTCAGTAAAGTAGCTGTCATGTTCTCTGTCATGTTCTCTGTCATGTTCTCTGATGAGCAGACACAGAAACCACCGCGTTACAGAGCACGCTTCATGACAACATTACGCGTGTGAGTGCAGAGGGGGGGAGGGGGGAGGGGTACTTTGCTCAAGCACGGTATGGGAAATAGAAGACCAAATGTCGACAGATGATGAAACACTTCCATCATTTTATTAAACAAACTAAATAGTCTTATGTTATTTATCTTATTTACACGACGGCATGTCATTTCTGTGTCATGTTCGTTTACAATTCTCCTCTGCTCTGTGTTGCGCACGGCGGAGTTTCGCCCCGATGCACACATACACACAAACAGACGCTTACGCGCACACAGGTGAGCACCCTTTCTCCAGTGGAGGTCTGGGTGTGTGTGGTTGTGTCTGACGGACGCACACGCAATAATAAAAAGTCAGAACCATCAGAAAATAAAGTAGTCTGCTTAGTTGACTTCGGACATGTCTGGGTATGTCTCTCTCTCTGCTGTTAATCAGGAGATGCGCTGTTAACATGCGGCATTCAGGGGTGCTCAGATAATGAGAGATGCATTCATGTGCGCTCAGAAACGGGAGTTGCAGGAACAAAAACTAAGCTGGACAGACCGTTACAAGTTAAAATAATTGTTCAGTTGTTATATTGACTGCTGTCATTAAAAGTAACCCATGAACACCATGATTCCTTTAAGTATCTGTGATGAATCGATATTGAATTGTGAGGTTGTGGACAATACCCAGCTCTAATAACCAGGTACTTTATCTTAAGCCTTTTGTAAGAGTATCCAAATGATTCAGTTTTAATACATTTTCTGCAGATTGAAGACAACATGCAGATGGAAAGACAACATGCAGATGGAAAGACAACATGCAGATGGAAAGACAACATGCAGATGGATGATGACATATTGATTCCACCTTTGATGAGGACAGAAAGCATGTTTGTAAGTAAAAATCAAGTTTTACATGCTTTTTATATTTTTTGTGGTAGGAACATTAGGTATGATATGAATTTGACAAAACTGGAAATTAACACAAGTTCAGATTGAACAATAACATCCATTACAGTGTTTCCCCTACCATTATATTAGGGGGGGGTGCCCCCCGCCCCCCTTGAAGGTCAAGTCAAGTTTATTATATTTATTTTTTTAAAGATTTATTTTTTGGCTTTTTGTGCCTTTATTGTAGAGATAGGATAGTGGATAGAGTCTGAAGTCATTTAAGGATACCTTTCTGATAGAAAAGGACAGCTGTCATTAAAAGTAACCCATAAACACCAAGATTCCTTTAAGTATCTGTGACGAATCGATATTGAATTGTGAGGTTGTGGACAATACCCAGCTCTAATAACCAGGTACTTTATCTTAAGCCTTTTGTAAGAGTATCCAAATGATTCAGTTTTAATACATTTTCTGCAGATTGAAGACAACATGCAGATTGAAGACAACATGCAGATTGAAGACAACATGCAGATTGAAGACAAAATGCAGATGGATGATGACATATGGATTCCACCTTTGTTGAGGACAGAAAGCGTGTTTGTAAGTAAAAATCCCCCCCCCCCCCCAACGCTGTAAACCTAGGGGAAACACTGCATTATCACTGGTCTAGTCCCATTAGAGTGGTCACAAAACTGTGGGCTATTCCAGTTGCCTACATTTTGCAATTTCATTTTAGAAATATATTTTTTTAATGTTGCTGCATATATGCCTGTTTCTTTTGTAGTTGACCAAAGAAATGCTTGAAAGCAATCATTCTTCCAGCAACATCAGTGAAGAGGAATATGTCCCAGAATCTTCAGGTGATGACAGTTCGGATAGCTTACCCTTAAACCCACCCAAAGGACGACAGAAAAAACGTACAAAAGTCCAGGAAAAGAATGGTTGGGAGGCAAATTCCAGACAAAACAGTTCCATTGATGACGGACTTGACTTACAGAAAAAAAAAGAGGATACAGATTCTGAATCCTCATCTCCAAAAGGGAAAAAAATCAGACACACTTACGGCATAAAACAAAATACTGAACATGATCAGTCTTCAACAAATGACAATTCTCTTGTTGTTGGACATGTTGCTACAGTAGACGGGTTAAAAAAATATCACCAGAAGAGAAACTATTGTCTTTTCTGCCAGAAATCTCAAACAAAAATTTCACGTCATCTGGAACGCTCTCACCAAAAGGAGGTAGAGGTTGCTGCTGCAGTCATGTATCCAAAAAGGTCTAAAAAACGGAAGGATCTTCTAAATCTCCTTCGTAAGCAAGGAAATAGGGCTCACAACATTGAGGTACTAAAAAATGGAGAAGGGACACTGGTACCTTGCAGACAACAAATTGACCAACATGCCAGCCCAACAGAATATCAACACTGTTTTGCTTGCTTTGGACTATTTAAGCGAAAGGCACTTTGGAAGCATGCAAAACGGTGCGTACTAGCTGAAAAGATTCGCAAAACGTTGCCGGGAAAAACAAGAATCCAGAGCCTCTGTGCTGGTGCTCAGCCAGTTCCGAAAGAAGTCAACAAGAAGGTATGGGCTCTTGTTAATAGAATGACGCAAGGTGAGATTGTGCAGGCAATAAAAGAGGACATTTATATCATGAAAGTTGGAGAAAAAATGTACAACAGACAGCGCGAATCTGCTTCTCAACATGACAACATCCGTCAGACATTGAGAGGCCTTGGGAGACTGCTAGTTGTAGGAAGGAAGGTGACCCCGCTGAGGAAAATAGCAGATTATATCAACCCTAAAAACTTCCATCATTTCATTCGTGCCGTCAAAGAAGTAACAGGATATGATGAAAATATTAACAAGTTTGAGAAACCAACTTTAGCCACAAAGCTGGGTCAGAGCATACAAAGAGTGGCCGACATAATCGAGGCTGAGGCTCTCGTTTCCCAGAGTAATGAAAAGAAGATGCACGTCCAGGAGTTCAGACGCATGTACACTCTTAGCTGGAACGAGCTGATCTCTTCTGCTGCATACCGTACACTGGAAGAAAACAAATGGAACAAACCGAAGCTGATCCCGTTAGCAGATGATGTGAAAAAGATGCACATTTATATGACTAACAAACAGAAAGAGGACTATGAGCAGCTGTCTAAAAAGAAAACACCAAAGAATTGGAGTAATCTTGCTAAAGTAACATTAGCACAGATTATTCTTTTTAACAGAAGAAGAGAGGGAGAAGTCTCTAATATGTATTTGGAAACATATGTTGCCAGGGACAGCTCTCCACTTAATGAGGATGTTGCAGAAGCACTTTCAGAGTTGGAAAAAATGCTGTGCCACCACTTTGAACGAGTGGAAATAAGAGGGAAGCGAGGCAGAAAGGTGCCCATCATCCTTACTCCAGCTATGGTCAAATCGCTGGAGCTACTTGTGACTTCCAGAGACTTGTGTGGTGTGGTTGACAACCCATACTTATTCGCCAGGCCAGGATTTGAGACAAGACTAAGGGGGTCTGACTGCATCCGTGAGTTGGCAAGAAGTTGTGGGGCCCAAAAGCCTGAAGCTTTCTCCTCAACAAAATTGAGAAAACAAGTGGCCACTCTGTCCAGAGTGTTGAACCTTAATGACACTGAACAAGACCTACTTGCAGACTTTCTGGGACATGATATCAGAGTACATAGAAAGTTCTATCGGCTCCCAGAAGGGACTTTACATCTGGCAAAGATTAGCAAGGTACTGATGGCCTGTGAACAAGGCAGATTGGCAGACTTCAAAGGGAAAAGTCTTGACCAGATCTCTATCAGCCCCCAAGGTAAGAGTTAATTTGATTTGCAGAAGCTGAATTTTTCATGTCTAATTTTCAATTTCACTATCAAAGGATTTAATCTTTTTTTTTGTCTTGAAGATGGAACAGAAGCTCTTGAAGAAAGCTCTGGGTTGTCATCTGAAGATGAAGAGCAAAAAGATAATCCAACAGGTATGTCTGTGTATGGTTCACATGTGTGAAATAATGACATAACAAATTACACATGAATACAGTGAGCCATATCTACAGCGTGTTTACATGAACGGGCCGGCCGGCTCCTCCCCTCGTGTATAAAAGTGGTTTAATTGAGGGACTAGAGAAAAGAAGAATAACATACTGTACTCACTGCTTAACTGTGTTTCTAGATCACGCTCATTTCAGGTAAATTTACATGCAGTGTGAAGATACCAGCATAATAAAGATCGCTAGCATTAGCATGCTAACACAAAAATGCAGCGTGAGTTGTTTTGGTTTCATGCTGGTGCTCAAGGCATCAGCTGGATCAAAAAAAATATTTTTTTTTTTGATTAAAGGCATATTCTGCCTTTAATAGTTACTAATGTTAATGTACTGTTCTTTCTATGTGTTGTACTTCACAAGTGTTAACGTAAATGAACAGTCAGCCAAACTCCTTTTCAAGAGCCAGGACGTGAGCATGCTTGCTCCTTTAATGACTTCTTCAAAGTAGACAAGATGACAATGAATCGGAGTGAAACTAGAAAAGAAAATACAAGCTGCATCTAGTAGTTGACTCTGAGACAGTAGTAGAGTGTAAATTTACATTAAATTTCTATAAACTTACAATAAATGTACATAAAATGTATCAATATAGACTATCAAACATGTAAACAACAAGTTAGACTTTCAGCCATTACTTTCTGAAGGATTCACACCAAGGAGGACTTAGGATTCAACATGGAAGCCCTTACAGACACCACCTTGCTCCTTCTCTGTTTACACACTTTCTACTTCCCTTTTCCTGCTTCCTGTGTCTTAACAGATTTCAAAACAATAACCATTTATTCAAACGACGAGGAAACTTTGTCCTTTAACATAAAACACATCAAGGGCAGAACAGTTAACATCCCACATTTATGCACAGCATTTCTGAATATCTATACACATTGATGACATATAGGAAGCCTTTTTCCCCATGAAAATGTACATTTCCTTTTTTGTTGTTTTTTCAGTTGGAGAAGAGGAGGGCACCTCAAAGCAGCAGCTTGAAGACGAGCAAAGCTCAGAAGGTAAGCATGAACTTGGGAGATAATAGCTTGTTTTAAGTGACTCTCAGTAGGTCCATAGGCTGATTAGAGTCTGGATATATCATGACAGTGTAGTTGAGAAGAATTATCATAATCTGAATGTGGATCTTGGTTGTTTGCATGTTTTCCCGAAGAGTTGTCGGTGACTGAAGACAGAGGGAGCACCCCAAAGAACCTTCAACAAAACAGGGCCTTGAGAGGTAAAAAAGTGAAGACCCTTTAGTCCTATTTTTCCCTTTTTACTGTATGCACCAATGTGATTAGTATGTACTAATGTTCATCAAATCAAGATATCTGATCTGTGTTTTTAGGAAGAGCGTCAGTAGCCAGAGGGAAAAAGGACACCTCCAATCATCATCAGGAGGAAGAGAAAAGCTCAGAAGGTAAGCGCAGCATATGCAGTTGGAGTTTTTAGACCCCACCTGTAGCACATTGCTGTCTGGCCATATGCCTGATTTCTTTGCTTATAAATGTTTTCTAGAAGAGTTATCGGTGACAAAAGACAGACAGAGTACCTCAAAGTGGCAGTTTGGACGAAAAACAGCCTCTAGAGGTAATAACACAGAGACTCTGACATTATTATTGCAGACTACACACCAGTATGTTATTTGGGGTAATGATATAGCCTTTCAGCATTGTCATCGTGATGAGCGCATGCGCAATAGTCACATTGCAAGAACATGCGATGTGAAGAAGAAGAAAAAATCCGTCCGGAGCCGAAAAATATATTTGAGTCTTTCAATTAAGTTTATGTAGCCTGTCTAAGCCCATTCACATTATTAATAGATCTAAATGAGCATTCATTTATATATTTTACCACATTACATGCAACAACTCACATAGTTAGAACACCTTCTCAGCACTCTGTTATCTCACCTGCTGTTATCAGATAATCTAAATACGTGCCAAGTGTTTTTGTATAGACCTAGCTGCGAGCACAAGGCTGAACCAAAAAGGTTGACCTGGACAGGAAGTCGGACAAGGAAATGCACAGAGCATCCTTTTAAATTTCAAAATTAAACTCCAGATCATATTTTCTGCTACGCTACATTGTGCCACCATCTGTAATTCATGATTTGATGCCCGTTTATGTTCATTGCCTATTGAATATTTTTAGGAGGAGCTTCAGTGACTCAGGACAAGAAGGGCACCCCACAGCAGCTGGACAACAAGCAAAGCCCACAAAGTAAGAAATAAACTGTCTTTTGATTTTACCCAAAATATAATCTTGTCAAAAACTCCAGTTTTTAAACACTGTTTCAGCACCGTGTGATTAGAGACCAAAGGTTCTACTCTAAAAGATCCTTATTAAAAAACCCAGCCCATAACAAAAGTTCATTTATGTACAAATGGCTATGGCTATATATAAATTGGTTTTGCTATTAATTATGCAGCAGTGCAGAAGAATGAATTTAATATCTGAAATTTTCTATCAATTTGAATGCTTTGGCATATATTAGTCTTATTATGAATAAATGTACACAATAACAAATAAATTATGAAATTATTGTTAATCCCACAGTGTTCATTTATTCCACACAAACTGATCTTGCCCAATGTACTTGTGAGTTGGTCATTTATTTACCAGGGGGATTAAAGTACCGTAAAATCCGGAATATAAATTGCCCCGGTATATAAGACGCACCCTGTTTTGAAGGTCTCTTAAAGAGAAAAAAACTTTAAACTGTTTTCCTGCGTGAGGATTTATATTGTGTTCAGTGATGTCTACAACGTGCAGTTTCTGTGCCGCTGTGTCGTTCTTTTAGTTCCGTTTGTTTTCACTTTCGGGAGTTTGCGTTCCTACTAGCTACAGTACGGTAGTTGAGCTCTCAGCCTGCAGGGAAAGTTGGCAGAGGTACAGACTCCTAGCTTGTGAGTCGAGCTGCCCGACTCCGCTGGTCACTCTTTCACTTTAATATTGGACTCTTTCAATCAAAAGAACAGTCAACAAGGTTTATTTACAGAATAATATACCACTGTTTTCTGTAAATGTAGATTATGACCTCGTGAGGGAGAAAAGATGTGGAGAAAGTCACACAGCCAGCCTGGTCTGTGTCGCCGTCTTTCCCAGCACAGCGTGCAGCTTTCAATAAACAATGGATGGGGTTTTAATAATTTCAGGTTGCAGTGATAGGGGCAGCGGCATCCGCGGTAATGACGGCGTGTGTTTCAGTATTTTATACTGGTATATTGGTCACACCGGTGTGTAAGACTATATTAAAAGTGCGTCTTATACACCGGATTTTACGGTAATTATCATAATTAGTGAAGACATGAAGCAGCTAAACAATTGTCACTGATATTACCTATAGTCAATGCCTCTGGGATGTTGAATGGTAGCAATAGTGAATCGGGGAAATTTAGACTGTCTTTCCATTTCCTGTTGTTTCAGAAAAATTTAATTGAGTGTTTGGTATTTCTTTCTTGTTTTCTTAAAAATATTCTTTACAATCTTGTTTCCTAGGAGAAAGAAAGCCAAAACGGATGTGGTCAGAAGAGGAGGTACAGGCAGTTGAAAAGTCTTTGATGAGATTCATCAGAATGGGTAAAACACCAGGTAAAAAGGACTGCGAGATGTGTATTTCAGCCGCAGACGAAGCGCTGGCCCAGAGAGACTGGAGGGCAGTGAAGTTCTATGTTCACAATAGAATAGTTTCAGAAGGAAGGCTTTAGTTTATGACTTCTTTTAGGTTCATTATGTTATTAATGTCAATAATGTAGGCATTCACAGTTAATGTTCTTTAGCACATTTTATTTAATTGTATTTTTTATTGTATGCTTCTCCAGCTCATTTTTCTAAGCAATGCTTTTATTGATTTTGCTCTAAATGCTGTAGGCAGCAATTTGAAAAAAATGATACTATTGTGGCATGTTACTCTTTGCTATTTATTCATGGTAGATGCTGTAAGCATTAA
The DNA here is from genome assembly GCF_963930695.1 of Labrus bergylta. Lineage (NCBI taxonomy): Eukaryota > Metazoa > Chordata > Actinopteri > Labriformes > Labridae > Labrus > Labrus bergylta. The sequence continues at coordinate 34,770,290 of NC_089195.1, forward strand.
CACGATATTCAATATTTTCATGGTAGATGCTGTAAGCATTAACACGATATTCAATATTTTCATGGTAGATGCTGTAAGCATTAACACGATATTCAATATTTTCATGGTAGATGCTGTAAGCATTCAAACGATATTCAATATTTTCATGGTAGATGCTGTAAGCATTTACACAATATTTAATGTTTTCATGGTAGATGCTGTAAGCATTTACACAATATTCAATATTTTCATGGTAGATGCTGTAAGCATTTACACAATATTTAATGTTTTCATGGTAGATGCTGTAAGCATTCAAACGATATTCAATATTTTCATGGTAGATGCTGTAAGCATTCAAACGATATTCAATATTTTCATGGTAGATGCTGTAAGCATTCAAACGATATTCAATATTTTCATGGTAGATGCTGTAAGCATTTACACAATATTTAATGTTTTCATGGTAGATGCTGTAAGCATTTACACAATATTCAATATTTTCATGGTAGATGCTGTAAGCATTTACACGATATTTAATATTTTCATGGTAGATGCTGAAAGCATTCAAACGATATTCAATATTTTCATGGTAGATGCTGTAAGCATTTACACGATATTCAATATTTTCATGGTAGATGCTGTAAGCATTCAAACGATATTCAATATTTTCATGGTAGATGCTGTAAGCATTTACACGATATTTAATATTTTCATGGTAGATGCTGAAAGCATTCAAACGATATTCAATATTTTCATGGTAGATGCTGTAAGCATTTACACGATATTCAATATTTTCATGGTAGATGCTGTAAGCATTCAAACGATATTCAATATTTTCATGGTAGATGCTGTAAGCATTTACACGATATTTAATATTTTCATGGTAGATGCTGAAAGCATTCAAACGATATTCAATATTTTCATGGTAGATGCTGTAAGCATTCAAACGATATTCAATATTTTCATGGTAGATGCTGTAAGCATTCAAACGATATTCAATATTTTCATGGTAGATGCTGTAAGCATTTACACAATATTTAATGTTTTCATGGTAGATGCTGTAAGCATTTACACAATATTCAATATTTTCATGGTAGATGCTGTAAGCATTTACACAATATTTAATGTTTTCATGGTAGATGCTGTAAGCATTCAAACGATATTCAATATTTTCATGGTAGATGCTGTAAGCATTCAAACGATATTCAATATTTTCATGGTAGATGCTGTAAGCATTCAAACGATATTCAATATTTTCATGGTAGATGCTGTAAGCATTTACACAATATTTAATGTTTTCATGGTAGATGCTGTAAGCATTTACACAATATTCAATATTTTCATGGTAGATGCTGTAAGCATTTACACAATATTCAATATTTTCATGGTAGATGCTGTAAGCATTTACACAATATTCAATATTTTCATGGTAGATGCTGTAAGCATTTACACAATATTTAATGTTTCATGGTAGATGCTGTAAGCATTTACACAATATTCAATATTTTCATGGTAGATGCTGTAAGCATTTACACAATATTTAATATTTTCATGGTAGATGCTGTAAGCATTCAAACAATATCTAATATTTTCATGGTAGATGCTGTAAGCATTCAAAGATATTCAATTTTTTCATGGTAGATGCTGTAAGCATTTACACGATATTCAATATTTTCATGGTAGATGCTGTAAGCATTCAAACGATATTCAATATTTTCATGGTAGATGCTGTAAGCATTTACACGATATTTAATATTTTCATGGTAGATGCTGAAAGCATTCAAACGATATTCAATATTTTCATGGTAGATGCTGTAAGCATTCAAACGATATTCAATATTTTCATGGTAGATGCTGTAAGCATTCAAACGATATTCAATATTTTCATGGTAGATGCTGTAAGCATTTACACAATATTCAATATTTTCATGGTAGATGCTGTAAGCATTTACACAATATTTAATGTTTTCATGGTAGATGCTGTAAGCATTTACACAATATTCAATATTTTCATGGTAGATGCTGTAAGCATTTACACAATATTCAATATTTTCATGGTAGATGCTGTAAGCATTTACACAATATTTAATATTTTCATGGTAGATGCTGTAAGCATTCAAACAATATCTAATATTTTCATGGTAGATGCTGTAAGCATTCAAAGATATTCAATTTTTTCATGGTAGATGCTGTAAGCATTCACACAATATCTAATATTTTCATGGTAGATGCTGTAAGCATTTACACAATATTCAATATTTTCATGGTAGATGCTGTAAGCATTTACACAATATTTAATATTTTCATGGTAGATGCTGTAAGCATTTACACAATATTTAATATTTTCATGGTAGATGCTGTAAGCATTCAAACAATATTTAATACTTTCATGGTAGATGCTGTAAGCATTCAAACAATATTTAATATTTTCATGGTAGATGCTGTAAGCATTCACATGATATTCAATATTTTCATGGTAGATGCTGTAAGCATTTACACGATATTCAATATTTTCATGGTAGATGCTGTAAGCATTTACACAATATTTAATTTTTTCATGGTAGATGCTGTAAGCATTTACACTATTTTATCTACAATTTTTGATTGATATTTGTGTAAATACTTTGAGCATTCACAGCATGTACTCTTGCAAATTTTTTCCATACTACTGTTGTAAACCCCGCACAGGAATTTTCTGTGAATTCTTACAATAGTAAATATAATACTAAAGATGCCATGAACTTTTTGTAAAGAATAGCATTAGCCAGTGCTTGCCAGAATAGTATCAATAATATCATTGTATAGAGGAATATATGCTGTCAAAGATGGCAGCACTTGTACCAATAACTTTGTAAAATTCTGTTGAATCTGTTAAGCACTTAAGAAGCTTTTACAGCAAATGTTTCTGTGAACAAATAATTTTAAATTCTGCCTACAATTGTTACTCTGAATACATTTTTTTTTTAGCTGAACTTGTGCTTGTGCTGTGGGCTTTGCATTAAAGTTAAATATTTCTACTTGACAGTTGGGCATTATTGTCTGGATTTCCATACTGTTGTGGTGTTGTTACTACAGGTAATCGTATCGAGGAGATGCATTTTTGAAGGGGAGAGGATAATGGCTTACATAGTCCAAGGATTGGTGAACGATGGGTGTTAGTTGGGAGGACTGGAGAGGTGCAGAGACAATAGCCAGGTGTGAATGTAAGGACTAGAATAAAGCACAAAACTGCAAGATCTCATAAGATTACAGCTTTATTTGGCATAACCATGCGAGTATACCACAGCAGATGACAGTATTTTATGTGAGTTGTTGGGCTGGGGTAGACAGACTGGAGAAGGTGATTTTCTTATGGAACCATGATGTGGCCATGACAGCGAGAAAGGGAGCAGGCTCAAAGCACAGACACAGTGACAGACACAGTGACAGACAGGGAGGCGGGACACAAAGGTAAGGGTGAACACAAAGCAAATACTACATAAGAAAACCTTTTTTACATGTTATTCTTTTTTTATTCTCATTTCATTCCTCACAAAAAAAATCTGGAGTATGGGATAAAACAGATGTTTTGACCATTTATAGTAAACAAACTGACCCCTCACTTACTTTGACGGGTACACTGAGTTTTTTTGTAGTTGTACCACAGGAGTGATAAATTTGGTGTTTTTCAGGTTCACTATATAGTTAATTCAACTCATGAAATCTAATAAAGAAATGCTAATGAGAATCTTTTGAAGGCTACTGGTGGCCCTAAAATGACTAGTGAATATATGGGAATTTGAAAATGGACCTAACAAATGATGTAAAAATCTATTGGACTTTAAAAATCAGTAATTCCTCCCCCTCAATTAAATTATTAACTCTGAAGTGAAATAATTAAAATAGTTGTTTTTTCAAGTTCATGGATGTATTTCATATGTTTCTATGATATCTAGAAAGTAGGGCCCTCAAAAGGATAGCAAATATAGGAGGTCTTAAGAAGGTAACAAATACAAGAATGTGTGTGTGTGTGTGTGTGCAGGTGAATGTTAATAACTTACCTGCCACAACAATCAGACGTAAGGTGGAGTTATGACGTCCTCTTGTGTTCTGAGCTTCACAGTAATATCTCCCACTGTGATCAGCACTGAAGTTAGAGATGGTGCAGATCTGTCCTGAAGCTGTTGGTGAGTCTTCATCCTCCTTGAACCAGGTGTAATTAGCTGCTGGGTTAGCATCACTGCTACAGGTCAGAGTCACTGAACTGCCCTCCACTATCTCAGCAGAGGGACTCACTGACACAGAGGGAAGCTTTGGAGCATCTGGAGGAGAAAACATCTGTTTTAATTTCTCCTCAACATTAAAATGTTTGAATTGTCAAGATGAAAAAACTGAAATAATATTAGAGACATATCACATGAACAGAAAAGGGGATACGAATGATCCTGTTTTAATATATAGATAATTAATGATTCCTTTAAGTGACTCTGTTCCAGCAGCTACAATCACAGTCAAGACATCTCATAAAAACACTGAGTATAAGAACATGAAGCACATTAAAACAAGTGGATCAATTCAAACAATCTATTCTCACTAAGACAAAACTACTGATGACTCTCTCTTTATGTCTCAGTTTTAGGGACGTATCCCTCTGCTGCCCCCTTTTGGGTGGTGGTGTGTAATACATTCAGGAGTGTTGTTTTCCAGCTCCCATCGATGCTCCTCACAGCATCAGATGTTAGATATGATGTCGCATGACGAAGCATTGAACGCTTCTTGTCCACACTGGATCCATTAAATGTTTATTTCTCTGCTCTGTGAATTTCAGTTTCCCTTTGTAAACAGTATGACATCTAGTGCTTTTATTTTGAAGTTGAACAAACAGAACTGTGTTGCTTTAGTCTTTGCTGGCGGAGAGCAGAATAAAGTTTTGCCTCCATGTTATCAAAAGTCACAGCTACAGGTCAGAGTCACTGAACTGCCCTCCACTATCTCAGTAGAGGGACTCACTGACACAGAGGGAAGCTTTGGAGCATCTGGAGGAGAAATTTACAAACAATTTTCATTTAGTTTGAAAATCAATGTATGGTCAAACTTTTTGAATGTTAAAATGAGGAAGAGTTAACAGGTTATAAAAAGTAAAGTCAAACACTGTGGAGTGCAGCTTTAGTTAATCAGAACTTCTCTTACTGTAAAATACTCCAAATATTTTCACTGTTTGTGAAAAATGATGCAGACGGATGTTGAATGTATGAAAACGTTAAAAAACACATCATAAGACTTAGAAACTTAGTGAGACAAAACAATCTAATTATAGAAAGAAACAGAAGCAAACATGTCTTTAACAGTTTGCATCATATCTAACACTCAATCTAAAAAACCTGAATATTATTTACAATTTAAGCCTTATCCAAATACGTTCAGTGATGAAAGTTTTAGTGAGGATATACAGTACCTGACACAGAGAGAAGGAAGATAACCAATCCACTCACTGCTGCTTTCAAACTCATAGCTCCTCTCATCCCTGTGTGACTTCAGAGAAAATAAAACACATTAACAGAAGGTCTGTACATGTTTCAATAAATGGCATATCATTGAATAGTTCTACTTACAACAGGGAGGAGATGTCGTCTCTACAGCAAATGTTCCTCTGTGGTCATCAGGCGGCAGAAGTCAAGCTGTTAAAGTTTGTCTTCCTTCCTCTTCACATTATGAATATGCATGAAGTTACAGACTGGCGTCCAGTACTGATGTTATTTTAAAAAGAATCTAAGGCACTAACGAGGTTGGCTTTCTAAGGATAAGAATATCAAGAATCTTTAATGTAACTCCATGTAAAGACACCATCAGACAGCAGTTCAGATAAAATGTGTGAGAATGCAGCCAATGAAACGTGTTCAATCAGCAGCTGCAGCAGATGATAAGCTTACTTGGTTTAACTATGGGTGCAAACAGGCGGAGTTTGAGAGAAGAACCACAACTCTGACCAAAAACAAAAAGATGAATTTTGAACGTGCAAGTACACTGGCAGGATGTTAGAATAAGGCAGTGGTTAAGTTGCCCCAATCTAGTCTAGCAGAAATTGAAAATGTTCCTTTATGACTTTAGAGTCTGTAACCTGATGCACACTGCCTCAAAAAGATTGTTTTTCAAATACTTGATAAGAGTTACCTGTGAAGCAGTTGATGTTTTTAACAAACCTCATGACTTATTAAAAGGAGAAACACCTTGTCTGCAAGCAACTCTTTTGATGTTTCAGCTCAGCATTATGAGAAAGCAGATTGTATGAATGGAAACTTACAGCCCTAAAGTCCAGTTCGTTTGACCAGTGAGAATGCTCCGATCCTTCCTTGGCCATGGCATGATTCAAAGAGGTGTGCTTCGGCACGGTACAGTTCATGCATGAGCACAAGTACACAGGTACACAACGTGGACAGCCTTCATTATGGAGACATCCCGGAGTGTGACTCAATGACTCAAAATAAGCCACAAAGTCAGTAAAGTAGCTGACATTTCTTTTTTTTTCTCAAGTAAGCCTGTCTTGTAAACTAAGCACGCTTCATGATAACATAAAGCCATGCCTGTGTTGTATTACGACCTTATGTACAAGAGGTAAACTTGCTCAGGCCCGGTTAGTCCTTGAGCAGTGTGAGTGCAGGCCAGCAGGGGAATGGGGAGGGGGGACAATCATGCTTAAGCACGGTACGGGACAACTTTGCTAGTGTGAGCGTGCCCTAGGCCTATAGCAGCAAAACTAGGAGCTGGTCCATACCTGAGCCAGCCCTAAGTATAAGATTCACAAAAGTTCTCAACCTTTTCTTAAAAGGATAGAACACATTCATGATTGAATTTTTTTAATTAGTCACAGCGCCACCTGTTGACAACAAGAGGTCACTCCGTCCGAGCACTGTTTCCTTTGCACTAGTCATTGCTACACAGTTGCTTGTATCGCCCTCAAAATCACTGTTGACCATCCAAAGACTTTGAACATACAACATTTACAAGCACAAAGTCCTGCGTGGAAAGCTGTTCCCTTACGGACAAGTTGTTTGCCATCAAACAGGAAGTCGTTTTTTCACGGGCTTAACATAGTCGTACAGAAAATCGTTACGCATATTAAGCTTGTCAGGATGGACAAAAAATCCTCTTACAGTGTTTCAAAAGACCCAACAGGAAGTCCATAAATTAAAGTTGAACTTCACAATAATGGCCCAAAATCGTGATTTCAGCCTTCCTATTTGAACGAACTTGGCCGAGGGCGCCCATCCGATTGGTGCAATCTCAGTGTCAGTGCGTTCTAGACAGGCTCAACATATCTTGTTGTGCGCTGCACGTTATTTTGTCAAAAGGCGTGGCCGTGGCATGCGTTTTGGCATCTTGCCAAAAAAGTAAATGCTTATATCTCATGATACGGGACCCGCCCTGAACACATCCATGTTTGAAATTTTCAAATAAGTCACAGCGCCCCCTGTTGACAACAGGAAGTTATTTCTACTCAATTAGCATTAGCCATTGCTACACAGTAGCTCAATTCCCCCTCAAAATTGGTGTGGACCATGCTAACACCGTGGCCATACAAGACTTTCAAGCTCAAACGCCTACGTCCAACGCTGTTGCCATACGGACGCGCTGTCACCATTGAACAGGAAGCAGTTTTTTCACGGGCCTAACATAGTCGTTCAGTCCCGAAACATATAATCCTGGTAGCAACGTCAAACATTTGATACCATTTAAGTGAGTGGGCGTGGCTTAATGGCTCAGTGGCGCCCCCGACAATATTTCAAACATTCAGCCCCCGCAGCACGTTGGACCTATTGTTCTGAATGTTACTATGCATATCCATCTTGATGACACCTACAATAAACCCTCTTGCACTCATGCTCAAAATCCAACAGGAAGTCCACAAATCACATTGCCATAAACAGGAAGTGGCTGTAACTCTTGCTAACTAACGGCTAACTAGCTAAACTCATAAAACCGTTATGTCAACCAAGCAATTTCACAGAATAGCTCGCGCTAACGGTTTACCAGTTAGCTAGCAGTCATTTTGTTAGCTAGCTATTGCTAACAGTTAACTAATGTTAGTGTGCCCTCAGCTGACATAAATGTTACTATTTTCCAGGCGGCATCGCGAGCTAGAGGGGATATACAGGTATCTAATGAAACTGCACGAAATACTGCACGAAATACTGCACGAAATACTGCATCCATTGGTACAACATGACATGCTATCATATCGGGAAGAGGGGTGAATAACGTTCTCAAGTCAAGGTAGTTTAAAATGTCTCATGCATGATGGGCTACAGAGCCTGTCTAAAATTAAGGCAATGCTGCCATCTTGTGGTGACTATCCATGATTGAAATATTTTAATTTAGAGTGTGGTTCCAATTTGTTCCACAAGGAGGCGTAACCTCCAAGTGAGACAGTTTAGTGTGCTCGGTAGCAGAAGCAGGAAAGGAAACACACCTGTTGCTATTATTTCCCTGTTATTTACAGGTGAGTAAATGTCACAAATCACATACATGTGGTCTACATATTCTTCTATAGCATGTGGAAGGTAACGCCATCCTTTAGTTTGTGTCAGGATGTGTTTTAAATTTGTTTTGAAGGTTTTCTGGTACTTTAGCTATGATGCTCATGAGCGCTAGCTTTGCTCATCGCCACGTTCATATATGTCTGTCATGGCTTGTCCCTAGCGCCCATGCTCTTTTGCTAGTTTTGTAAAGCTCCTGCATATCTCTTAAAGTAACCGTGGCTTCATGAAGACTGTTTGTATTCATATTTTGTACTTATATTCATGTAAAAAGTGTAGCGCTAACTCCGCTAGCTTCGCTGTTTCTCTATGGAATTTCCCATGTTATTTGTTGGCATAATGCTATGCGAGGATAAACTGGAAAACTGTTTTGCATTGATACGAATCGATACGAAGTAGCAGAACCGAATTATTTTATATTCGTGAAAAGAATAATAACACACAGAAACGTTTATTTTGTAGTTTTGAGAACTTTTGCATGTAATATAAGACAAGTATAACTTTATATATTTTTCTGTGCATATTGTGTTGAAGTATGGATGAAATGCTGTTTTTGAAGAAAGAAAATGAAACAGAAATACAGTTTAAGTAAAACTGAAATACATAAATATATTAAAATTAAAGACTAGCAGAAGCGAAAAATAAAGCTAGTCCGAAAGCATTCATCCGTTCGACACAAACTCTATGTCAAGTGTGTTCAAGACATGTTCAACACATCCCGTTGTGCTCTGCACTTCATTTCATCAAAGGGCGTGCGTTCAAAGTTTGAAATGCATTTTGGCAACTTGCCAAAAAAATAAATGCTTATATCTCTGCCATGCAGTGTTCAATCATATTATAATTTCTCATACATGATACAGGGCCTGCCCTGAACACATCCATGTTTGACATTTTTTGCATAGTCACAGCGCCACCTGTTGACAACAGGAAGTTACTGCTTCTCAGTTAGCATTAGCCATTGGTGGGGATCATGCAAACACCTTGGCCATACAGCACTTTAAGCTCAAACACCTACGTCCAACGCTCTCGCCATACAGATGCATCATTCGCCGTTAAACAGGAAGTGGCTGTAACTCTCATATACGTTGTCTGTTCTGCCTCAAATTACACAATCAGGGTTGGCCTCTGAACACACTGACATAACAATAGTTTAGGGTTAGGGTTAGGGACCTCAACTTTAACCATAGCGCCTCCTACTGCAAGGAATAAGTACTACAGACTGCTCAATTTGCTCTATATTTCATAGCTATCATGTCAGTGCCAGCCTGAACTGTTCTACGAAAACATTTTCTGTGATCTGTGAACACAAATGTACAGGATGTGAAGGAGTCATGAGACCGGGCGGAGAATGAGCAGACTGAATATGCCAGTTTAAAAAGATGTGTTTTGAGATGAGATTTGAAAATGGAGAGAGAGTCGATGTTACAGATTTGTGGTGGGAGGGAGTTCCAGAGGTGGGAACGCGACACTCCGAGAGGCCGAGAGAGTACAACCCTGCAGATATTATTCAGAACAGACTGAGACGTAGCGTGAGGCTGTATCGTTAGCGGTGTCATAGGTTTGACAGGTTTTCTTTGTTCCTTTTTCAGAGCACATGAGTTATTAATGTCTGTCAGGACCCAGAATCTTAAAAAGTGTAAGTAGTAGTTCTTTAATTAGTTTCTGTTTTGAGGTTTTCTGTAATTACCTCCCTGAGGAGGTGAGACTCACAGATTCCCTCAATTCTTGTAAATCCCTTCTTAAAACATACTTTTACAGACTTGCTTTTATGTGATGTCCTCTTCTTAATGTCTTCCTACTGGTTTTACTCTTAGTATCTTCTTTTACTTCTTACTGTCCTTTTATTTATGCTCTTATCTTAACTCCTTATGTTTTAACTTGGTCATTTTTTTATCTTACTTTGTCTTTTTATGTTTTTACATGAATATATACTTTTTATTATTATTAATATTATTGTTTTTTTTATCCTTTAATCACTTGTTTCTATTTCTTTTACTGCTCTTACCTTCTTATTGCTGTTATCTTTTTATTTGTTTTTATCTCTTTTAGTTTCTTACATCTTTTTAAATCTTTGGTCCTCTTGGTGTCAGCTCGTGTTGTTGGGTTCTTGTTTCCTGGGTTCTTCTGATGGTTCTTCTGATGGTTCTTATGATGGTTCTTCTGATGGTTCTTGTGAAGGTCGGGTTATATATGTCTGTTTGGTATCGTGCACTTTGGGTTCTTTTCTGTTGAATCTGTTGCATTTGTTTGTTGTTGCTGTTGTTTCTGTTATTCTGTGTTTGGTTTCGTTTGCTTTGTTCTTGTTTTTGCTGTTTGTCAAAGCACTTTGTAAACCTGTGTTTTTAAAAGGTGTTATATAAATAAAGTTATTATTTTTTTGTCGTCTAACACGCTCACAGTCTGAAATAAAAACCTGTTTTCTGTAATGATAACTGTGTTTGTTCTAAAAGGGGGAATCCACTCCCACGCACTCAGCAGCACAAAAAACAATTCACTAGAAAGATTCAGATTCAGATTTGACTCCCTGCATGTGGCCTCTCAAACATCCAGAGGTGATTCAATCATTTGCAGTAACTATTGATCTCGATGAATGTACAGGATCTCTGAGATGAATGCTGTTTCTCATCCTCACAGGAGCAGGATCATTTCCTTTCTCCGACAAATGATCCCTTGTTATTTCCTGTCCCTGATCACATAAATGATTGAATCCTTGTTGATATAAAGGTTTGTTTTTCCTGTTTTGTTGTCCCGGGGACTCCTGCATGCATTCAATTTCTGGTACCACAGGGACCTATACGGGCTGCAGGGTTATTTTTGAAAAGGGACTAAAACCACCAATGTGACAGGAAAACGGCAGAGCATTATGCATCCACTCTATTAGGAACTCTATTATCGCAAATGTCAAAAGTATTTGAAGATATCTAAATCCTTAAACCAGATGCATGCAACATGATGATTTGTGTTTTTCTTCCTTGATCCAACAGCGCCATCTGGAGGGCAGACTGTTAATAAGAAGGAACAAAACACATCTGCACAGATTATCTATCAGCTCTTTTTAAGGACTTGCATGGTCCGGGGCCCTTTCTGAATAGTCACAGTTCAGTAAGCAGTACGTACTATTCAGTATGGAGTTTCAGTATACTGAACTTTCGTGGTCATTCAGTGGTCATTTTTTGTGTCCACCTCAGTATACTGAACATTTCAGTATGGATACTAACTTCCGGGTTTTATGCAGTATCGATCGGATGCGTGCTTTCAGGAAATTAATTGTGTTTTACCACCCACAATGCTGTGCGAAAGTAAACGTAAAGTATGCAGCCCAGGGCACACACAGGTCGTATCCGAATTGTCAAGTACATACTGAATCTTTCAGTATGCAGTACGTACTATCCGTGCTGTATACTGTTAGTACCTACTATTCATTATGCACACACAGTAGGCAGATATTTGTTCCTACTTCTTCTGATTCATTCAGTATGGAAGTGACGTCATTTACGTTTCCCGAACCCGCATTCACCCGTTTTTTTTGTTTTTGTTTTGTTTTTTGTTTAGCTTTATTCAAGAAGAGTAATGCTCATATACAGTCAGGTAAACAAAAAACAATATTACAATGTAAATCAAGTAAAAGATTAAATAACTAAATCACATACAGTACATAAAGGAAAGTACAAATGAAAGACAGTAATATACAGAATATAAAATAAACCAATAAAGACACATTTAAATAGTGAAATCATTATTTAAATAGTGAAATCATTATTTAAATAGAGGGGGAAAGGTTTTATAATAATGCAGGTATTTGTTTTATTTTTTGTTGTTTATTTAAAGTAGTGATTTCAGTCAGGACTTTAACTCTAGATTAAAAATTGATTGAATTAATCCACGCTCGTTTGTTTTGATTTGGAGGCGGACGTGACGTGACGATTTACGTTTAATTTCGCACAGCATTGTGGGTTAAATACAATTAATTTCCTGAAAGCACGCATCCGATCCATACTGCATGAAACCCGGAAGTTAGTATCCATACTGAAATGTTCAGTATACTGAGGTGGACCCAAAAAATGCATACTGAACTGTGACAATTCGGATACGGCCCTGGTCTCATGTTTCCTGGGTCCAAACCAAGATCTCCCACGACCTCTCTCCACCAATCACCCTGCTGCTGTCAGATTTTCAAACCGGTCCTCTCTCTTCTGAAGTCAGTTTGTCATTTCAGTGCGATCGCTGTGACCCCCCTCCGCCCCGATCACCTCCAGTCCAGCTCAGCAGGGTTCAGATCCAGACTCAGAAACCCACTCCTCATCACATCCTGACTTCTTCTATCACCACCAGGGTCTAGACTCCTTAGGGGGAGTCTATCCTATCCTGCTGTCGGCCTCGCTTCCCCTCTGAGTTCTTGAAGTCATCATGGCGGAGTCTAATCAAAGATGTTACATATTTATCTTTTCCTAAATCATTAAATAAATATTTGTAAACTCTTCCTGAAGTCTCTCCTGATTTAAATATTTTATGAATGAAGCCACAGTGAATGTGTGGATTTATTAAAGTCGACTTTATACACAAAGCTGACACTCTGGTGAGCTCTGATCCTCTGATACCAGTTTCCCACACAAAGTAACTCATCAGAATCGGAATAATGAAATCCTGCAGCCAAAAACTAATCCTGACTATTTAATTATAGTAATGCTTTTTTAAAAATAACTTGCTGGCTTCTCCCTCAGGCATAATGTCACCATGTGCCTGAGGAAGGAGCAGGGTTGACACAGAACCCGAATTTAAAACTTAGAAATAATTCTAGTAAAAGTCAAACAGTGTTTTTTGGGGCCTTTTTGCCTTTATTTTGAAGGACAGCCGAAGAGAGACAGGAAACATTGGGAGGGGGGGCCTCCAACCAGCATTCATCACCATTATGTTAAAAAATAATCTGACACATTCAAGTTTTCACAGGAAGATTGGAAAGCTTAGCAGTGCGACATCATTGAGTACTGTCAGATGGGACCCCCCAAGGGAGGCTTTCAACTGTCATTGTAAAATTCTGAGTCACTGCAACATGTGGTTTAAAGTTTGTCAGTCCTCGGTTTGGCCCCCTACTGACCAGGGGCCCCAAGCAGTGACCTGCCTTGCCTGTTGTTGTCAAGCAGCTCCTCTGTAAATGGGGCCGGGCCTTAAATTGGGAAGGGCACTTATTTAAAGTTTTACTGAAACCACCTGGTTGGAGATTCATATTCTTGTTGTTTTTGCACGAGGGGAAGATTTTACTTTTTAACCCCTCAGGTACAAAATAACTACTCAGTTCTTGGTTTCTTTAAGACACCTTTAAAATAATAGTTTTTTATTTCACTTAAAAAGATTTATAGACCAGAACTTTTACTTTTACTCAAGTCAATAAAAGTAACTGTACTTTTATTTGAGTACAATATTCTTGTCTCTTTCCAACCCTGCAAAGTAATTACAGTGTGGTGGTTTTTTCTTTTTAACCTGGTGTTTTGCTAATAATACCACTAGGTGGCAGCATACCTCTTTTTTTACGGCGAGGTAACCATTACTGAGCAGCAAACACCAATGGTACACTGGTTGTAAGTGAAGCTTTGTCAAGCTAGTGTGAACTACCCGCAACATCCGGACATTTCAACTTCACAATAAAATCGTGAATTGGACCGATTACTTCCTCAGTCAGATGATGAAAAAATATATGTGGTTTAAACTGGTGAAATGTTTAATCAACATAAATGTATATTCTAACGTTTTTTGTTGTTCTAATACAACAAAAAAAATTGGTTAATGAGAGCTTCAGATGTTAGTCTGATTACATGCACACTGTTTACCAGAAATAAGAACATGGGTTATTACCATAATGTGCCCACCAACTCCTTCACTTCCAGCGCCTCTGCTTTTTGTCAACAGGCAACTGCTTGGGGGCCCTCAGGCCAGTAGGGAGGCCCCCAAGGGCTGCTAAACTTTGAACCACAGCAGTAGCTGTGAAGGCGGAACAGAGGGAGATCATTTCATCCCCATTACGCCTCCACAACATGGGGAGGGGGCAACATCATATTTAAGGTGAAACGTCACAGGAACCTTAATATCCTGAAGAAAGTGGTAGCTAATCAGCTGTGTGACTTTCTCCATGACAACAGTTTATTTGAGGAGTTTCCGTCAGGATTTAGAGTCCACCATAGCACTGAGACTGCACTAGTTAAAGTTACAAACGATCTACTTCTAGCTTCAGACAGCGGACTTCTCTCTGTGCTCGTCTTGTTAGATCTTAGTGCTGCTTTTGACACCATTGACCATCAGATCCTGTTTGTACATGTTCATGATAAGTCCTCTATGCACACCAATGTTTGCCATGGAGTGCCACAAGGTTCAGTGCTTGGACCAATTCTCTTTACATTATCTATGCTTCCTCTGGGAAATATTATGAGGAAACACTCCATACAGTTTCATTGTATGCAGATGATACTCAGCTTTATGTATCAATTAAGCCCGATGGCACCAGTCAGTTATGTCAGCTAGAAACGTACCTGAAGTACGTTAGGACCTGGATGACCAGACATTTTTTGCTACTTAACTCAGACAAGACTGAAGTTATTGTGCTAGGCCCTAAAAACCTCAGAGAGACTTTTTCTAGTGATTTAACTGTCCTTAATGACATCAGCCTGGCATCTAGCACCACTGTAAGGAATCTAGGAGTTCTTTTTGATCAAGATATGTCCTTTAGCTCCCACATCAGGTAAATTTCAAGAACAGCCTATTTTCACCTTCGTAATATATCCAAGATCAGGAATATCCTGTCGCAAAATGATGCAGAAAAACTAGTTCATGCATTTGTTACCTCCAGATTGGATTATTGTAATTCTCCTTCGTCAGGGTGCTCTGGTAAGTCTCTAAAGACTCTTCAGCTAGTCCAGAACGCTGCAGCTCGTGTACTGACCAGAACTAGGAAAAGGGACCACATTACTCCTGTGTTGGCTTCTCTGCACTGGCTCCCTATACAGTCTAGAATAGAATTCAAGATCCTTCTTCTCATTTACAAAGCTCTAAATGGCCAGACACCATTTTATCTTAAGGAGCTACTAGTGCCGTACTGCCCCTCGAGAGCGTTGCGGTCCCGGAGTGTAGGCCTGGTCGTGGTACCTTCAGTCTCTAAGTGTACTATGGAGGGTAAAGCCTTCAGCTATCAGGCTCCTCTCCTCTGGAACCGCCTTCCAGCCGGGGTCCAGGAAGCAGAAGTCTGTATTTTTAAGAATAGACTTAAAACTTTCCTTTTTGATAAATCTTATAGTCAGGGCTGGTGCTGGTGTAGACCAGCTCTTAGTTATGCTGTTATAGGCTTAGACTACCAGGGGAACTGGCACCTTGAGCTCCTCTCTCTCTCTCTCTCTCTCTCTCTCTCTCTCTCTCTCTCTCTCTTTGCATATACAGTGCATCATATTACTGCATGTATCGATCTGTAAATCTCAGTCACTAACCACCTACTTTCCTGGGAGCTCTTGAGCTCTCTAAGGCTCCTCAAGATTGTTGGTTGACGGCCTGCCTGAACAACCCCGATTATTATTGATTATTATCATTTTGAAAATAATACTAATGTAAAGACAAGAAAACATATTTATATTTTCATCTCTTTGTACAGTTTATTTAATGCAGTGTATAGCTTCTGTACAGTTTATTTTAAATCACTTAGCTGTTACTACAACTTATTTATTTTTTTTACTTTTTTTTTTTTTTCTTATAATGTTATTCTATTTTATATATAATTTTAACTTTTTTTGTAGAAGCTGACTCAGGGAGAAACGCACAAGAATTGCAATGTACCTGTACTGTCCTGTACCTGTACAAATGACAATAAACATTTATTCTTCTTATTCTAATGTGAGCATTGTAAATAAATAAAAATCCGTTTATATTTCACTTTTTTTGTTTGTGTGTCAGATTATCGCCACTGTGAAAAATGGGGCTTTTACTTTGAAATATAACCGGAAGAGATGCGTTCGATTCTTTTCTCACTTGACCCCCCCGGCAGTCTGGTAGTCTCCACTTTACTCGCAACATCCAGGCGGGTAGCAATGTGAGAGCAGGACTGCTGCTTTTTTCTTTTCAGAATAATAAGTAACCCCCTCACAAATGAGAAGCTAAAAGGAGAACATTTTAAAACAATGATTAAAGGAGACATATCATTAAAAATACACTTTTACAGTGTTTTTGAACATATGTTTGGGTAACCTGAGAGTCTACTGACCCACAAAATGTGAAATAAACCCATCCAGTCCTTTGTTTGTGGTCTGCATAAGTCTTACAACTCAGAGAAAAACGCTCCGTTTCAAATGTGGTCTCCTTGTGATGTCACAGTGGGATTCTGGTAAAAAAAAAAACCCTCCCCTCCCCTGGTATCTCCACCCATGGACTCCACCCCCAGACTAGAACAAAACTTTTGCACAGGTCGGCCATTTTTATTCTCTCTACAGAGGAGTGATGTCTACGGGGAAAACTCAGGAGGGGGTCATTACATTTAAAAGACACACACACCAAAACGGAGCTTTCTGAGAGTGCTGGTTTATACAGGGTCACAAACCTCCTCTGGTGCTTGTTTCATGTTATATTTTGACCAAAGCACAGCACAGATGTTTCAGTGGTTCTCAAACTATGGTACGCATACCACCGGTGGTACGTGGGCTCCCTGTGGTGGTCCGCAAAGAAATCTCCACAATATAAAAAAAAACCTGTTCAGCATAAAATGACATTTTTTATTTTTGTTGTGCTCCTATCTTATCTGTCTTGTATCTATTGAGTTGTATTTATATCAAATGTCTTTTCTCCTCTAAATTAATCTAGTTTTTGCAACAAACAACTTTAATCTGCTCAATTTTTGCTCGCAGCGCACAGACATAAAGAACAACAGGAGTACGCCTCACATTTTGAAAAGTTCCACTCAATATTCCGTTATAGTTCAGTACTGAAACAACAGCAAGCAGCTGTAGACCTACATTAACAGATATTCTGTTATTTATTGGAGTTCAGCACAATCGGCAGCAAGCAGCTGTACATTTTTAAAACGGAGCCAGGAGAAGCTTCAGTTTTGATGCATGTACGGACAGTCGCTCACCCTCTCTCTCTCTCTCTCTGTAGCTCTGAAGCTGATGTGATTCGTTTCTCTTTTGCTGTCTTAACACTCTGCAGGAGTCGAG
>NC_089195.1:34792963-34825463 GCF_963930695.1 Labrus bergylta
AGGAGTAGCCATTTTGTTTAGAGCATCTGCAAATGTAAAGATCGTCTCTTGTGCTGAAATTGTAAAGGGAAGGCTTTTAATTGTAAGAGCAGAAATAGAGGACACTGTTTTCTGCTTCACTAATATTTATGCTCCAAATAATGGAGCTGAAAGGGTAGCTTTCTATACCCGCCTCCAAAAGGAGTTACTGATCTATAATCAGGATCAGATCATTCTTGGTGGTGATTTTAACTGCACACTTGATTTCACCGTGGATAGAATAGGAGAGGAGCCACATCCACATTCATCCCAGACTTTAAACACTGTCATCTCTCACCTGGATTTGTTGGACACATTTAGAGTGAAACATCCACAATCCAGACAGTATACATGGGTCAGGGTTAACAGTAACAGGGTGTGTGCAGCTAGACTGGACAGGGTTTACATCTCCAGAACTCTCAACCCCAGATTAATTCATTGTAATATTCTGCCTGTCGGCTTCACTGATCACCATTTTGTTAGTGTGGAGCTGATTATTTCACCAGGTGAAAGGGCTAAGTCCTTCTGGCATTTTAATAACAAGCTTCTACTGGACAATGTTTTCTGTAAAAACTTTGGGTGTTTTTGGGATCAGTGGCAATTAAGAAAAGTTGAGTTTGATTCTTTGAAGCTTTGGTGGGAGGTTGGTAAAGCTCAGATTCGTGTTTTTTGTCAGCAGTACACGTCACACTCTTCTGCTAGATTAAAAACAGTCATTAAAAATCTTGAGGACAACATTAAGAACCTTGAGGAGGGGTTAAATGGGAGTGTGGATCCCACCACTGGTACCCTGCTGAAGGAGAAACGTATGGAGTTGAGCTCTTTCCTGCAGGAGAGGGTGAAGGGAGCTCTTGTGCGGAGTCGTTTCCTTCAACTCAAAGACATGGATGCCCCAACGTCTTTCTTTTTCAATCTTGAGAGATCTGTGGCTCAAAAAAAGCTGCTGACTTGTCTTAAACTGCCAGGAGGTCGAATAACAGCTGATCCAAAGGAAATGAGCAGTCACGCCATGCAGTTCTATGAGGATCTGTTTGGAGCAGAGAGTTGCAGCCAGGAGTGTCGCAGGGAGCTCCTGGAGGGTCTCCCTCAGCTCAGTGTGGAGGAGAGGTCTCTTCTGGAAGGGGAGCTGTCTCTGGAGGAGCTCACTGCTGCTGTCACTCAGATGGCAACAGGAAGAGCACCTGGAATAGATGGGTTGTCCACAGACTTTTTTAAGAGGTTCTGGAATATCCTTGGGTCTGACCTGCATAGTGTTTTAATGGAGTGTTGCAGGACCGGGTCTCTTCCTGGTTCTTGTAAGAGAGCAGTTCTTTCCTTGCTCCCCAAGAAAGGTGACCTGGCATTGTTAAAAAACTGGAGGCCGGTTGCTTTGCTTTGTGCGGACTACAAGATCTTCTCCAGAGCTTTATCGAACAGACTAAAGGACGTTCTGGGAAGTGTGGTCCATAAAGACCAGAGTTACTGTGTTCCAGACCGGACAATCATGGATAATGTTTTTCTTATCAGAGATGTCATTGATGTGTGTAAAATCTATAATCTAAATGTTGGCATTGTGTCTCTGGATCAAGAGAAGGCGTTTGACAGGGTGGATCACTCGTATTTGTTTTCTGCACTGAGGTCTTTTGGTTTTGGGGATGGTTTTGTGTCATTAGTTGGGTTGTTGTATCAGGATGCACAGTGTTTGGTGAAGATGGGGGCGGGGTTGAGTCGGCCAATCCCTGTACGGCGAGGGATCAGACAAGGTTGTCCCATCTCCGGCCAGCTGTATAGCTTGGCTATTGAGCCCTTGCTGTGCAGGTTGAGGGGCCGGCTCAGTGGGCTTTCTTTGCCCGCGGCCTGTAGCATTGAATGTCCCCCTACAATTTCTGCCTATGCTGATGATGTAAACATCTTCATCTCCAATCAGGGGGACGTTCGGTGTCTGCGGGACACCCTGTCCCTGTATGAAAGGGCAACAGCTGCACGGGTGAACTGGGAAAAAAGTGGTGCTTTATTGGTGGGAGAGTGGAGGGACCAGGCAGTGCCCAGTCTGCCTGGTGGACTTGAGTGGGGGAGGGAGGGGTTGAAGGTGTTGGGGGTTTATTTGGGTACCGAGGGCTTTAAAAGTAAAAACTGGGAGGGAGTTAGGGAGAAAGTGTGCGCTCGGTTGTCTAAATGGAAATGGTTGCTACCCCAGTTGTCGTATAGGGGAAGAGTTCTGGTGGTCAATAACTTGGTTGCCTCGACTCTCTGGCACAGACTTGTGGCTTTGACACCTCCAAGAGGGCTGGTGGAGGACATTCAAAGGGCCATCCTGGACTTCTTCTGGTCAGGCAAACACTGGGTCCAGGCGGCAGTCCTCTACCTGCCGGTGGCTGAAGGGGGACATGGACTTATAGACATTCAGTCAAAAATTGCCTCATTCAGACTCCAGACTGCACAGAGACTCCTTTTCACTTGTGGTCCCAGCTGGATGGACATCGCTCGACTGCTGCTGAGGAGAGCTGGACGGCTGGGGTACACTAAGCAGCTCTTTCTGTTAAAGCTTGAGGAGGTGGATCTCACTGGATTAACATCCTTTTATATGTCTGTAATGCAGGCATGGAAAATGTACACATTCAAAAGGGAAAAAACTGAGAGTCTGGGAATGTGGATCTTTGAGGAACCGTTATTTTTTAATGATTTCATAAGGACTCCAACTTTGCAGTCAGCCAGTCTCCGGGCCAGTTTCAGAGAGGCAGGCTGCACAAAACTGGGTCACCTGGTAAGACTGACCCTGGACGCCCTCAAAGAAAGGACCAATATCACCTCCAGCCGGGTGGTTGAAAGAGTGGTGGAGGAAGTCTTTGCTGCACTTCCAGTAAAACTTGTGACATTTCTAAACATTGAGAATCTGTGTGAGCAGTGGAGTGAAGAGGGCGAATACAGCTTCCCATCTTTGTCTGTTACCCCAGATGTCGGGGAGTGGCAGGAAAGAGGAGGTGGACTGCTGTCCTTTAGTACTCCTGTTCTGGGAAAGTTCCAGGATGCAGGGAAAAAGGCACTCTATCAGTCCTGTGTTAAGGTCCTACATCTTCGTGGTCTGTCGGGAGTGAAAGAGTCGAGGTGGATCGAGTTTTTTGGCCCAGAGGTTTCCCCGAAAGGCAGCTGGCGGTCCCTGTACAAGCTGCCTGTTGAGAAGAGAACAGCAGATCTCCAGTGGAGAGTTGTGCATGGGGGTATAGCCACGAACAGATACAGAGCGCACATTGATCCAGGGGTGGGAGAGGAGTGTTTGTTTTGTTCACTAACTGAAACTTTGTCTCATCTGTTTGTTGAGTGTCCCAGGCTCTCACTCTTGTTTGTCCTTATGAAAAGCTTGTTTGAAGCTCTCGGGGAGGATTTCTCTTATGCAGTGTTTGTTTTTGGGCCAAAGTATTCTGCAAAGAAAAAGACTGTACATACACTGATGAACTTTTTATCTG
The DNA here is from genome assembly GCF_963930695.1 of Labrus bergylta. NCBI lineage: Eukaryota > Metazoa > Chordata > Actinopteri > Labriformes > Labridae > Labrus > Labrus bergylta. The sequence continues at coordinate 34,796,425 of NC_089195.1, forward strand.
GCTCTGCTAAGTTGGCCATTTGGCTTACACGCAAGAACCGAGCTCAGGGTACTGGCTGTGTGGAACCGGTGCTGGTTCTGGAGGGACTTTTGAAGGCCAGACTAAAGGTAGAATTTGCCTATTATCAAATGATGGACAATGTGCAAGACTTTAATAGTGTATGGGCTGTGGAAGAAGCTTTGTGCTCTGTGGGTGGGTATGGAGAGCTGATTATTCATTTTTGATGCAGTAAATGTTGTTTTTGTTGATGTTGTGATTTTTGTTGCACTTGTTTTGTTTTATGTTTTATTTTTTATTTATTTATTTATTTCCTTCTCTTGATCTGAGTGATGATGTGACAGTGTTATAATTTTCTCCTGGTAGTGGTAAAATAAAAGGTATTTTGAAAACCAAACCTCTCTATCTCTCTCTCTCTGTCTCTCTCTCTCTCTGTCTCTCTCTCTCCCTCTCTCTCTCTCCCTCTCTCTCTCTCTCTCTCTCTCTCCCTCTTTCTCTCGCTCTCTCTCTCTGTCTCTCTCTCTCTCCCTCTCTCTCTCTCTCTCTCTCTCTCTCTCTCTCTCCCTCTCTCTCTCTCTCTGTCTCTCTGTCTCTCTGTCTCTCTCTCCCTCTCTCTCTCTCTCTGTCTCTCTCTCTCTCTCTCTGTCTCTCTGTATCTCTCTCGCTCTGTCTGTATCTCTCTCTCTCTCGCTCTCTCTGTATCTCTCTCTCTCTCTCTTTCTCTCTCCCTCTCTCTCTCTGTCTCTCCCTCTCTCTCTCTCTCTCTCTCTTGCTCTCTCTCTCTCTCTCTCTGTATCTCTCCCTCTCTCCCTCTCTCCCTCTCTGTCTCTCCCTCTCTCTCTCCCTCTCTCCCGCTCCCTCTCTGTCTCTCTCTCTCTCTCTCTCTGTCTCTCCCTCTCTCTCTCCCTCTCTCCCTCTCCCTCTCTCTCTCTCTCTCCCTCTCTCCCTCTCCCTCTCTTTCTCTCTCTCTCTCTCTCTCTCTCTCTCACCTCGATCATCTCTGCAGGTTCATTTGGTTCAGTGGTGGAGTTCAGAGTTTTCTTCTTTCTGGATTAAATCAGAAAACAACAAATCCAAAAATGAACATGATGAAGGTCATAAAAAATAAATTTAATATTAGTTTGAGGGATAAAACAAAAGAGATGTGAGATGACAGATTAATATTAATGATTGTTACCTCGTCCACAGAGTCAGGAGAAACAGAGAAATCAACATCAAGAGCAGCAGAGTCCACTTGATGATATGTATTATGAATGTTGAGTTCCCTGAGAATTAAAGATAGATATGTGAGACTCTTTACTGGTAGGATTAGATTGAAACATTTCATTTCTACTTTGTGATACCCTCTGTTCATCATTCAGTCACACTCTAACAGTGTGTGTATGTGTGTGTGTGTGTGTGTGTGTGTGTGTGTGTGTGTGTGTGTGTGTGTGTGTGTGTGTGTGTGTGTGTGTGTGTGTGTGTGTGTGTGTGTGTGTGTGTGTGTCTGTGTGTGTGTGTGTGTGCAGGTGAATGTTAATAACTTACCTGCCACAACAATCAGATGTAAGGTGGAGTTATGACGTCCTCTTGTGTTCTGAGCTTCACAGTAATATCTCCCACTGTGATCAGCACTGAAGTTAGAGATGGTGAAAATCTGTCCTGAAGCTGTTGGTGAGTCTTCATCCTCCTTGAACCAGGTGTAATTAGCTGCTGGGTTAGCATCACTGCTACAGGTCAGAGTCACTGAACTGCCCTCCACTATCTCAGCAGAGGGACTCACTGACACAGAGGGAAGCTTTGGAGCATCTGGAGGACAACAAATACAGATTGAACTCCCATTAGTATTACAATTCATGATTTGAAAGAACTTTTGTAGCACGATAAGTAAAACTGAGTGTGACTTACACTGGACATCTAACAAATGTTGCAGAGATGTGATCTGTCCATGTTTATTCTCAGCCTGGCAGTAGTAAATCCCTCTGTCTTCAGACCTGATGGACGGGAAATAATAACTTTGCCCTTGTCCTTTTAGCAGGTTGTCCTTGAACCAAGTGTATTTAGCTGCTGGGTTAGCATCACTGCTACAGGTCAGAGTCACTGAACTGCCCTCCACTATCTCAGCAGAGGGACTCACTGACACAGAGGGAAGCTTTGGAGCATCTGGAGAAGATGTGTTAGCAGTGATTATTCTATGTTGAGGTATGCTCCCACCATAGCACAGAGTAATTAAATCATAAAGTGTGAATAACTTTGTGTAGCAACATTTTAGCTGTTGATGGTCTGAAACATATTTCACAAAACTCAAATTTTACCTCAGCTACAGATTGTAGCTTAGTGTGAATGAAATTCAAGAGACAGGAGAGATAAAAACTGTTTGTCATTTTTCACTCACATTTCACATCAGAGATAAAGTGTTCAGATGTTCTCCTCCCCAGATCGTTCTCAGCCGCACAGTAAAACTCTCCAGAGTCAGACGACTGGACGGAGCTGAAGACTCTGGTCCTTTACTGAGAGGTTGAAAGTCTGGGTTCCCATTCTTCTTGTACCAGGTGTAATTAGCTGCTGGGTTAGCATCACTGCTACAGGTCAGAGTCACAGAACTGTTCTCCACTATCTCAGCAGAGGGACTCACTGACACAGAGGGAAGCTTTGGAACATCTGAGGAAGACATCAGGAGACATTACTCAAAGATAAGAACATTTGATCATAGATACATGTTCATTTTTATCTAGATGTCTTTATGTTCCTTTTTGATTCATCTTTCTGTCACAGTGACTGTAAAGTGCTGACCATGGAGCCTGATTTTACTTCTTTTTTATTTTGTCTTGACATCAATTCTGTGCAGTCTATGTAACAAACTGTTAAACAAAGGCCATGCAATTCCACTTTATCTTGAGGAGTCTCTTTCTAAAACATTGAATATGTGTTAATCGTTTTAGCTTTTGCTTCATCACTGATATCTTCACGAGACTGAAGCTTAATCTTTGGTTGCTTTTGTACTCAGATTCTGTTTTAACTCTGTTGTGATCATTTGAAAATTGTTACCGAGCAATTTAATATTACTCATTTGTAAACAGAGTTAAAGGAGCAGTATGTAACTCTGACCCCTAGTGTTTAAAATGGGTACTGCAGTCCAAATTCTAAACATTGAGCTGTCTCTCCCCCCCTCCTCTCTAGAGTCCATGCTCACTCAGGTCACCATGTGGTGGACTCTGAAGCTTCAGTGTTTATCCAGCTCTGCATGGGTCTGTAAACCTTTCTGTGTTCTAACCTCTCTCCATTTTTCAAAAGCATCTCCAATATTGATCCTAGTTTGAGCACGTTTCTGCTCGTGGAGCTTATTAGAAACATGCAGAGGCTTTTTAGGTCGGGTACAATCACTTCTATCTGAACCACTTCTCTTGCCCGCTTCCATCGCTGCAACACCTGTTGGTTTTCCGTTCCACACCACTTCAACATCGCTTGTTTCCTCAATGTCTGATGATATACTAAGGTCAGTTTGTAATTTAATTCAGGAAATATTTTACACATTGGACTTTTAAATCTATAAGATTCCAGCAGGGTTTTAAGGGAACTTAAAGTGTAAGTGTGCTGTGGCGTTAGTCTTTAAGTGTGTTTTGTGATTTAGTCAAGTTTACTCACACACTGAAGGAGAGGGGAATCGATCATGTCCGTTTAAGGCACAGGAGATTTCATCCTCAAGATAAAACCAGCCTTTATAGGTAGAAGTCACAGCTCCGGTTATTTTCTGTTTGTTCCTGAACCAGACGTATGAGAGACGACCGACTTCACTGCAGCTGCTGTGACACGTCATCTCCACCTCAATGGAATGCTGACCGGCTCTTATCCTTTTAACCTGAACCTGTAACGCTGGATATGGAGGAAAAAAAGTGAATTGTCTCTGTTCTAAAAAGAGAGAGATTAGATTTAGATGCACATCATTTGAACTTCCACAATATCTAGAAGTCAAAGCAAGAAAACTAAGAGTCTGTGACCACACAGCCTTTATTCTGACAGAAAAGCTCCAACAGAGAACTTGGATTAAAATGCCTTTTTTTGGTCTGACTCAGTCAGCGCACACAAATTAGGCGTCTTTTCTATTATGATCATTTCTGTCTGACATACTTTACAGCTTGGTGTAAAACCGAGCCTAAACAAGCTTCCCCTCTTCAGATTGTCTTTAGGTAACGTTTGTTAAGAATTAGGGCTCTTCAAATAAAAATTGTTTTCCAAAGAAAGAAAAGTAAAGGACAAAAGCTTCTACCTGAAGTGTTCAAAGATTTAAAACTAAAAAACTCAGTGAAGCTGCTAAAAAGTTGGATTGCTCTAAATCGTTGGTTCTCAACTGGTCTCGCCTCAGGACCGACTATCAACTATGAGGAAGTGTAAACCAAATGATCTGATATTTGTCAACCAATGAGATGTATTTAAATGTTGTGCAGTTTGGACCTCAGATGGTACAAAACATGTTTGAAGCACTCATAGACTTTTTGGCACACTTTATGTTTCCAAACACAAATTCACAACCCACTGAAAACGGCTCTGCGACCCACTTTGTGGTCCCAACCCACCAGTTGAGAACCACTGCTCTAAAGTAAAAGACGCTGAGTGGTGACATTCATCACAAAGGCTCTCTTATCATTAACACACAAGCATGACCTGTTTGTTCATATGAAACAGTGAGTACAAACTGATAGTGATGAGTTCAGGTTCTGTGTTTGTGTGTCTCCATGGCTCTGCGTTCATTAGTACCCGTGACAGTCAGAGTTGTTCCAGGTAAACTGCTCCTCCATTCAAAGCTTCTTGTTGTAAATTTGAAACGATGCTGGGCTGAATCGCTCTCTCTCAGGTCAGAGATTCTCAGAGTGGAGCGTCCTCTCTCTCTTTCAGAGACCTGAACACGATTTGACTGATACCAATGCTGACTATGTTCAGGACTGAACCAGAACTTTGAAGTGACCGCTTCATGACCGTTGTAAGTACAATAAATGTCCACTGATGAGCCTTTGGGTGCACAGATGGTTCTGACATCGTACTTCACTCTGTTACAGGTTTCACCATGAACACCTGGAAAATTAAACAAATCATTTAAAACAGAGTAAAAACTCACAAGAGAAAAAAAACAAGTAGTTACACGTCTCCACCACCAGATGTTGTTTTGTTCGAAGCAGATTGTGAAGTTAACTCACACACTGGAGGAGAGGGGAAATCCTGGTGTTCCTGTAAAGCACAGGAATAGCTGTCTGCATTATTAAAGTAGTCTGAGTAAGTCGAGGATGTTTTTCTGGGGATTTTCTCTCCATTCTTGAACCAAATGTAGGAGGAATGAGGAGGGAGAGTACAACTGCTGACACACGTCAGATCTGCCCAAGAAGAAGAATATCTAGATGTGCCCACATGAAGATCTGGATGTGTGGAGAGAGAACAGAGAGGAAATTTCACATTGTCTATATTCATATGCACAAATATAAAAGAAGACATTGATATTGTTGTTTTATTGTTTTTAAAATAATCAACAAATGAATGAAAACATTACCTGTGAGGGACAAAGTGACTCCGGGATCACCAGTATAACTTCCATCTTGATGGTTTGTTATGAACCTGAACTTGTAAACAGCTGAGTCACTATTTCCCACATTTGTGATTGTCAGAGTGGAGTCCTTCGATTTAGAGCTGTAGGTCACACGACCTGTGTACTGTGAGTCTGTTTGCAGATCTACAGGTTCTCCATCCTGGACTTTAGTAAACCAGAAGGACTTCTGAACTGTAATAGACTGATAATTGAATCGCGATGGGTAGCTGTAGGTGTACCCTAGTACGACTGTTGATCCTCTTAAGGCACAGACTTCAGTAGAGGAGTAAGTCACTCCCCAGCCAGCCTGACCCTGAATCACTGTAAAATAGAGCACATCAAGAACCACAGTTACAGTAAGAGCAGCATCATGAGTCAAACCTTCATTCATAGTGGAGGTGCTTCAACTAGTACGACTACACCTGATGTCAGAGTGAGACAAAGCTAGCAGCTATCCTAATAAAGTAGAAAAGGTCAAGTCTCTTTGTGCAGAAGTTACTATTTACAGTCTGCCTAACATGATTCTTCATGCTGCTGTGGTGGTCGTGAAAGGTGAACAAACCTACCCATAATTCTCTGAGATACTGGCTAATTTAGCTGGTTTAATTGCAAATAAGACTGTTTCCTGTTTTTCTATAAGCTGCACAATAAACAAGTGAACCCAGACCCCCCTTTTCAAGTGATCCAGATATGATTGTTTGGTCAGCAGCAGGGTTTGATTGACAGCTTTCACACCAGCACAAACTTGCTACAGACTCAAGATATTTTTCAATGAACCAAACAGGCTAGATGTGAAAACGCCTGAAGAGGCTCTTCACACATTTCATTAACATCCGTCTTTGTTGATCTGATGACAAGTGGATAGCCTTAATGCTCGGTGTGAATGCGCCCCAATGCCTCCTGAGGATGGGCTGAGTTCTGACAGCTCGGACCACATACAGACATGGTGTGGCATGCATTTGTTCACATTGGATTGATAGTGTAAACACTCATGCGTCCACTGCAGCATTTAGGACCGCCCACTCAACTTAAAACCTGGGAGATCAACAGATTCTGTCCATGCAAAGTTTGAACGCCTGTACTAAGGTATTGTCCACTTGTTATAAGATCACCCAGGGATGACAATGCAAGGTGTGAACACAATCTTAGACTGTTCAAACATCATTTGTCAATACTACTCAACCACCAACCAGACAGCAGAACACTTCATATACCCAAATGGTCATGCATGTACAGACTCTGCATTAATATACAGATATCTGTTATTAATAGAGGTTACTGCAAAAGGGAAAAGAGGCGGAGCAACAGTTGAAGTACACCTGATCTCTATTAAAGACGATGAAGACATGATATAGAGGGTGCAGCCAGGGGTCTCAGTGTCGAGAACATTTGTGTTTAAAACTGTTTTGTGTGACCAGGAGGTAAAATAAATAAATATTAGAAGAGTGGAGTACATGAGAACTAAACTGTCTGCTCTGCTGAGTTGTTTCCTGTCCGTGATGCGGCGACAGCAGAGTGTGAATGGAATCTGCTGAGAAATGAGGTGTGAGCAAAAACTGTGATGGGTAGATAATAAAGAGAGACAGCATTTTCAAACTTGTGGGATTAGATGTTTAGCAATTCAGTTATTAACAAGATACTACTACTAATAATAATATCTATAAGTATTGATATTAATATATATTAAGGCTTATTTTAGGGTATTTTACGCCCCTATCAAGAGACAGGACAGTGGACAGAGTCAGAATCTGGAGGGAGAGAGAGCAGGAAACGACATGCAGGAGAGGAACCACAGGCCACAGACACAAACCCACCCGCCCGCCCACCCGGAGAACCACAGCCTCCACCAGGGCCGGCCCATGGCATAGGCAGTATAGGCAAATGCTAGGGGCGCCATCATCTATAGGGGGCGCCGCTGGCACCCATATGAATGCGGCAGAAAACTTGAAGATAAGAAAAAGAAATAGAAGGAAAAATGTGTTTAAATATCATTAAATATTATTTATCTAATATAATTTCCATGCTACCCTTTAATAATGATAGAAAAGAAGCCATGAAAACACAACTATCACATTTTTAAAAAGGCTCTATTTTCTTTGTCTCCTGCTTGACGCAGCTCATCACAACAAAGCTGCTCGTTACCTGCTCCTTGTGGAGGAGGAGGGCAGGTGACTTATTAGAATTGAGTGACACTGACCATACTTAATATCAATTAATTAACAATTAATATCATGTTTTTAAATGACCATAATGTAAACAACAACAAAGCCCTCAGGAGCCCAGGGACGAAAAAGAAGAAGAGGAGAAAAAATGTGAAAAAGACACAGAGGTAACGTGCTGCACGGATCAATTATCTGTTGTATTTAAGATAGCTTGTTATGGATGGATGATAGTAACGTCTGTGTTTCCTAGCTCCAGTTAACATCAGTTATTTCCACATTATTAGGTTAAGATTATTCATGTTAAGAAAATAACCACTTTAAGAAATACACTTCTTCTTTTGTTCTAATGTTGTTTGGGACACAAAACCTACTTTTATATTTATTGACATCTTTGTGTACTTCGTTAACTTTCACCCTAGTCGATTAAAAATGTTTATTTTCCTCCTCCTGTTGTCATTAATAGTTTTAAGCTCTTGCCTTTAGAGTATTGATGTCTAAGAGCATAAATGCATTTTGTGCATGAAGCCTCTCTGAATAGATCTGTGTGCATGCTGCAGGTCTGGTTAGGAAAATATTTAGGCTCACATGAAAAACTATGCTGAGGTTTCTGTTCTGCTCTGAAGAGAAAATAACTTCTGCTCCCTGCACTGTTTGATATTGTTTGTTCTAGTACACTAGTTATTTGTATTGATTTATAAAAAATTATTAGAGTTAATACCATTTTATTCATGTTTATTTAAAGTATTTTTTATTTTTAAATAAATAATTAATGTTAAATATAAAACTGTATGCCAGTTTTCTTTAAGTGGATGAATGTAATATATTAGTGGTCAAACTGTCTACAATTTAAGGGGCAACCGCTGAAATCTTTCCTAGGGCACCAAAATGGTTAGGGCCTGCTCTGGCCTCCACACATGCACACCAACAACACCTTTCATTCTAATATCTACTGAAAAACATAAATCATCAACCAGAATGAATAACTATGGGGCACCACCCTCCACCAGGGACCAAAAACATTCAGCGTTCAGTTTGGAGGAATGCAGATCAATTATTTTAAAGAAAACATCTCAACACAACTCTTCCATCTCAAATGGTGCATGATCCTTAAAGTTTATAATTTTAGGTTAAAGGAGTCTGCTGGACTTCCTATAAACATTTTAAGACATTTCTGATGTCGTGACAGTAACTTCAATATTTTGTATTGAATTTAAAATGACATCTTCTCTGACTTTCTAAAGTCTGCTCTTTGCCTTGAAGTATAAATGTGGAAGTAAGTTACCTGGCACAGAGAGAAGGAAGACAACAAATCCACTCCCTGCTGCTGTTAAACTCATAGCTGCTCCTCTCTGTTAAATCAACAGGTTCATCACATCCATGAGACAAACTGGTGTGAGATCGTCACTTAACATTTCTTCTTCTTAAAATGGGGATGTGGTCTGTTAAGACACTTAACTTGTGTTGAACAGAAAAAGGGCCACACTCTCCCTTCCTCTTTTTATGCATGAGTCAGAATAAGAGCAAGCCCTGACAGCTAAAAATATTTTCAGGACCTGGTATTTCAATGATATGTACGTATAATGATTTTAAAATGTGTGCTGTTTACAAATGTTTCATCAAGTAGACTGTGCTGTGTTTTATAAGTAAAAATAGAACAGGTGTGTGATGTCTGATTTGGGGACACTACCTCTGTTGCTGCATTCAGGTGCTGCTCGGTGATCCAAGTTTATGAGTTGGGAAGTCGTTCTTCCGACTTCAGTGTGTTCGTGTGATTTCAGTTCAGAACGTCTGAATGTTGTAACAACAGCACAAAACAGCGTTGATGCTACAAAGAAGAAGATCAGTGAAATGCTAGTTAGTTTAGTTTAGTTTAGAATCAGGGACAGCGTAAAAAAACAACAACATTAGTCTCAGAAGAGAAGAGATGCTTTGTATCAGATTTAGCTAGCTTATTTCCATCTGTTGTCCCTGGGCATTTACTGTTATGAGTTATATTTGAGCTGATATATATGATATATTTTGCCCCCCATGTCATAGAGATTCTGACGTGGAAGTCGGAAAGTCGGGCACCTAATTCTTTTCTGAGTTTCCGAGTTGTTGTTGCTACTTGAGCAGGCGTTCATGTGCATTTTACAACTCGAAAACTTGTTTTTCCGATGTGTCCGACACCACATGAATGCACCATGTGACCCTACATGACAAGTATTTTGACGTGCACAAAGTCGTCTTATCTTGAGGGTAGATTCCTGGTTATCAATGTGATTGTTTTGAAACATTGGACAGTTATGGGCCTGTGTAATCCTTGTCAGTAATAGAGTGATATATCAGTTTTAAAGTTACATTAATCAACTTACTCCTTATTGTGAAACAGAGCTTTTTAACCTACAACCAGACATTCAGCCTGCATGGAACAACCTGTTGGGACGAACTGGGAAGGAAACAAGTTTAAAAGATTGGACCTGATGTGAAGGCTACAGCTGAGGGAAGAACCGGACTTAAGGGTCTTGAATGTTCATGAGTTAAAAAGATCACAAAAGGAAACTAAAATAATGAGTTTTGTTTTTTTTAAAGATTTATTTTTGTGCTTTTTGTGAGAGATAGGACAGTGTTGGAAATCAGGAAGAGAGAGAGTGGGGTTTGACATGCGGGAATGGAGCCACAGGTGGGATTTGAACCTGGGCCGCCCACTTGGAGGACCATGGCCTCCATACATGGGGCATGCGCACCAACCACTGCGCCACCAGCACATTAGTTTGTTTTAGTGAGACATACATCATCATACTAAGAAATTAAGGAGTTTTGTAAAGTGGGAAACATATGTTTACAATGCCAAACCTAAAATCAGAATAAAACACATAATGAAGTATAATAAGGCTTTGAGTCACGTACTTATCTCTCCTGAATGAAATCCAGCAGTCTTATTTTCAGCTCTCTTGTTGTCTGTAGGTTAGTTTTATTTCTTGTTAGGTAGATTAGAGGGAGGTGCAGAGAGCGACGACCCGTTTTTATTAAAGTCTTCTTCCAACTTGACCTCTTGTTTTAGATACTTTCTGATGAGAAGGAGTCTACATGAGTGGAAACACAGTTTAAAGGAAACGCTTACTTAAAGATGAGATAAGAACTTAAAAATCTGCCCACTCAGCATGAAGATATCTCTCACAGGAAGAAGAAGGGTTTACCTCAGATGTTTGATGATAAAAGTGAAGGGTCTTTGTACTTCACAGTGAGACGAGTTTCCCTCCGATTAAAGTTCAAAAGTGCAGACGTATGTATCAGATGAAGGTCATGATTAACATCTTCCTCTCAGGGTTTTAAGAAGGACATAACATAAATAAATAGTCACATTTCTCAGAAGATTTCACTCACATTCAAAGACTTTTATTTATGAGTCTAAGAGCGTCTCTGTCGATGGTATTCAGAGAAGCTGTTTGTCAACAGGCAAGGCAGGCAGCTGATTGGGCCCCCAGGCCAGTAGGTCAGGATACCCTCTGTTTATCATTCAGTCAGATTCTGACAGGATGGAGGTTCCTCTCTCTCTCTCTCTCTCTCTCTCTGTGTGTGTGTGTGTGTGTGTGTGTGTGTGTGTGTGTGTGTGTGTGTGTGTGTGTGTGTGTGTGTGTGTGTGTGTGTGTGTGTGTGTGTGTGTGTGTGTGTGTGTGTGTGTGTGTGTGTGTGTAGGTGAATTTAAATAACTTACCTGTCACAACAAGCAGATGTAAGGTGGAGTTATGACGTCCTCTTGTGTTCTGAGCTTCACAGTAATATCTCCCACTGTGATCAGCACTGAAGTTAGAGATGGTGAAGATCTGTCCTGAAGCTGTTGGTGAGTCTTCATCCTCCTTGAACCAGGTGTAATTAGCTGCTGGGTTAGCATCACTGCTACAGGTCAGAGTCACTGAACTGCCCTCCACTATCTCAGCAGAGGGACTCACTGACACAGAGAGAAGCTTTGGAGCATCTGGAGGAGAAAACATCTGTTTTAATTTCTCCTCAACATTAAAATGTTTGAATTGTCAAGATGAAAAAACTGAAATAATATTAGAGACATATCACATGAACAGAAAAGGGGATAAGAATGAGCCTGTTTTAATATATAGATAATTAATGATTCCTTTAAGTGACTCTGTTCCAGCAGCTACAATCACAGTCAAGACATCTCATAAAAACACTGAGTATAAGAACATGAAGCACATTAAAACAAGTGGATTAATTCAAACAATCTATTCTCACTAAGACAAAACTACTGATGACTCTCTCTTTATGTCTCAGTTTTAGGGACGCATCCCTCTGCTGCCCCCTTTTGGGTGGTGGTGTGTAATACACTCAGGAGTGTTGTTTTCCAGCTCCCATCGATGCTCCTCACAGCATCAGATGTTAGATATGATGTCGCATGACGAAGCATTGAACACTTCTTGTCCACACTGGATCCATTAAATGTTTATTTCTCTGCTCTGTGAATTTCAGTTTTCTTTTGTAAACAGTATGACATCTAGTGCTTTTATTTTGAAGTTGAACAAACAGAACTGTGTTGCTTTAGTCTTTGCTGGCGGAGAGCAGAATAAAGTTTTGCCTCCATGTTATCAAAAGTCACAGCTACAGGTCAGAGTCACTGAACTGCCCTCCACTATCTCAGCAGAGGGACTCACTGACACAGAGGGAAGCTTTGGAGCATCTGGAGGAGAAATTTACAAACAACTTTCATTTAGTTTGAAAATCAATGTATGGTCAAACTTTTTGAATGTTAAAATGAGGAAGAGTTAACAGGTTATAAAAAGTAAAGTCAAACACTGTGGAGTGCAGCTTTAGTTATTCAGAACTTCTCTTACTGTAAAATACTCCAAACATTTTCACTGTTTGTGAAAAATGATGCAGACGGATGTTGAATGTATGAAAACGTTAAAAAACACATCATAAGACTTAGAAACTTAGTGAGACAAAACAATCTAATTATAGAAAGAAACAGAAGCAAACATGTCTTTAACAGTTTGCATCATATCTAACACTCAATCTAAAAAACCTGAATATTATTTACAATTTAAGCCTTATCCAAATACGTTCAGTGATGAAAGTTTTAGTGAGGATATACAGTACCTGACACAGAGAGAAGGAAGATAACCAATCCACTCACTGCTGCTTTCAAACTCATAGCTCCTCTCATCCCTGTGTGACTTCAGAGAAAATAAAACACATTAACAGAAGGTCTGTACATGTTTCAATAAATGGCATATCATTGAATAGTTCTACTTACAACAGGGAGGAGATGTCGTCTCTACAGCAAATGTTCCTCTGTGGTCATCAGGCGGCAGAAGTCAAGCTGTTAAAGTTTGTCTTCCTTCCTCTTCACATTATGAATATGCATGAAGTTACAGACTGGCGTCCAGTACTGATGTTATTTTAAAAAGAATCTAAGGCACTAACGAGGTTGGCTTTCTAAGGATAAGAATATCAAGAATCTTTAATGTAACTCCATGTAAAGACACCATCAGACAGCAGTTCAGATAAAATGTGTGAGAATGCAGCCAATGAAACGTGTTCAATCAGCAGCTGCAGCAGATGATAAGCTTACTTGGTTTAACTATGGGTGCAAACAGGCGGAGTTTGAGAGAAGAACCACAACTCTGACCTAAAACAAAAAGATGAATTTTGAACGTGCAAGTACACTGGCAGGATGTCAGAATAAGGCAGTGGTTAAGTTGCTCCAATCTAGTCTAGCAGAAATTTTAAATGTTCCTTTATGACTTTAGAGTCTGTAACCTGATGCACACTGCCTCAAAAAGATTGTTTTTCAAATACTTGATAAGAGTTACCTGTGAAGCAGTTGATGTTTTTAACAAACCTCATGACTTGTTAAAAGGAGAAACACCTTGTCTGCAAGCAACTCTTTTGATGTTTCAGCTCAGCATTATGAGAAAGCAGATTGTATGAATGGAAACTTACAGCCCTAAAGTCCAGTTCGTTTGACCAGTGAGAATGCTCCGATCCTTCCTTGGCCATGGCATGATTCAAAGAGGTGTGCTTCAGCACGGTACAGTTCATGCATGAGCACAAGTACACAGGTACACAACGTGGACAGCCTTCATTATGGAGACATCCCGGAGTGTGACTCAATGACTCAAAATAAGCCACAAAGTCAGTAAAGTAGCTGACATTTCTTTTTTTTTCTCAAGTAAGCCTGTCTTGTAAACTAAGCACGCTTCATGATAACATAAAGCCATGCCTGTGTTGTATTACGACCTTATGTACAAGAGGTAAACTTGCTCAGGCCCGGTTAGTCCTTGAGCAGTGTGAGTGCAGGCCAGCAGGGGAATGGGGAGGGGGGACAATCATGCTTAAGCACGGTACGGGACAACTTTGCTAGTGTGAGCGTGCCCTAGGCCTATAGCAGCAAAACTAGGAGCTGGTCCATACCTGAGCCAGCCCTAAGTATAAGATTCACGAAAGTTCTCAGCCTTTTCTTAAAAGGATAGAGTGTGTCGCTCTCCCAGACCCTTACTGTTAGATGATTCCGAAGGAGAGGGGCTCAATAACTCAAGGCTCTACTTCCCATAGTACATTTAGAGGCCGTAGGTACCACAAATAGGCATTCATTCTGGGAGCATAATGTTCTCGAAGGGTAATACGGCACTATTAGCTCTTAAAGATAAAAATTTGCCTGGCCATTAAAAGCTCTGTAATTGAGATAGATACTATTAGCGCTTGCTTAAGGTGCCAGTGGATCTCTCAGTTATGTTCAGGCCTCAGACAGCTTTATTGTTGCAGCAGGCTTGTGGGGGCCTGACTGGGCATTCCAGGGGCTCTAGGCAGACAAGAGAGTCCATGCCACATCAGTGCCAGGAGTCCCAACATGGGGGGTCAAGGTGCCTTGACACCCTACCAGAGGCCTCTCAAGGGTAGCCCTGCTTCTGCCCCCCCTTGGGAGACATAGTAGAGGCTGCCAACTAAGGGTCATGGTGACTCCCCCACGACCATTCCAGAGCCCCTGCCAGCCTCCCCTGCCAGTCGGCTACAGGGACACTTGGTTAGCCTTGTGGGTAGACCCGTGGGTGGTCTTTACCATGACTCAAGGCTACTGCCTACAGTTATTTTGCAAACATTAATGCCACTGTGAATGATAGTCAGCATGTTGAGTCCATGTAGCTTAGGCAGGGCGGAAGTGGATCTGATTACTTCAAGAGAGTCTGCCATGGTAAGCGACTTCTCCAATATTGGTTGCCCCTCCAAAAGAATGGGGAAATTGGTTCCCCATCTCCAGGATGTCCTGCAGTTTTCAGTCCCAGCTGGAGAGTAAAGCAGAAGTCTGCTGACGAGCAGGGGATCAATTTTCTTACTGCTCCATTTGGCATTCTTGGCAGCCTGAGACCTACAAAGAAGTCAGTGGAAGTCATTGTCTAATTTCAACAGAAAGTCTGCTATGATTTTTTGAATGTCTAAAAAGTCTGTATTTTCACCGTTTACAGGGTACCTGTTTGAAAGCATCCACCTGAGAGCGTTTATCTGATCAATTCAAGTTTGGTGTCAAATGAAAGAAGACAAGTTGAAGAATAAAAGAGGTTTCGAAATAAGGCGCGCTCGTGGCGTGATTTCCAAGTTTGATATCGGTTTTTGCATCGTGCCAATAATAGTAAATGCTTATAACTCTACTATGCAGTGTTCAATCATCACCAAAAAATTCATGCATGACAAAGAGCCTGCCCTGAACACATTCATGATTGAATTTTTTTAATTAGTCACAGCGCCACCTGTTGACAACAAGAGGTCACTCCGTCCGAGCACTGTTTCCTTTGCACTAGTCATTGCTACACAGTTGCTTGTATTGCCCTCAAAATCACTGTTGACCATCCAAAGACTTTGAACATACAACATTTACAAGCACAAAGTCCTGCGTAAAAAGCTGTTCCCTTACGGACAAGTTGTTTGCCATCAAACAGGAAGTCGTTTTTTCACGGGCTTAACATAGTCGTACAGGCCCGAGACTTCATACATATAATCCTGGTACTAAACTCAAAGATCTTAATGGCTCAGTGGCGCCCCCTTCAAATTTTCTAAATGGCCTCCCCATAGAGGGTTTTATCACGTACATTCATGAAAATTGTTACGCTTCTTAAGCTTGTCAGGATGGACAAAAAATCCTCTTACAGTGTTTCAAAAGACCCAACAGGAAGTCCATAAATTAAAGTTGAACTTCACAATAATGGCCCAAAATCGTGATTTCAGCCTTCCTATTTGAACGAACTTGGCCGAGGGCGCCCATCCGATCGGCGCAATCTCAGTGTCAGTGCGTTCTAGACAGGCTCAACATATCTTGTTGTGCGCTGCACGTTATTTTGTCAAAAGGCGTGGCCGTGGCGTGCGTTTTGGCATCTTGCCAAAAAAGTAAATGCTTATATCTCATGATACGGGACCCGCCCTGAACACATCCATGTTTGAAATTTTCAAATAAGTCACAGCGCCCCCTGTTGATAACAGGAAGTTATTTCTACTCAATTAGCATTAGCCATTGCTACACAGTAGCTCAATTCCCCCTCAAAATTGGTGTGGACCATGCTAACACCGTGGCCATACAAGACTTTCAAGCTCAAACGCCTACGTCCAACGCTGTTGCCATACGGACGCGCTGTCGCCATCGAACAGGAAGCAGTTTTTTCACGGGCCTAACATAGTCGTTCAGTCCCGAAACTTCAGACATATAATCCTGGTAGCAACGTCAAACATTTGATACCATTTAAGTGAGTGGGCGTGGCTTAATGGCTCAGTGGCGCCCCGACAATATTTCAAACATTCAGCCCCCGCAGCACGTTGGACCTATTGCTCTGAATGTTACTATGCATATCCATATTGATGACACCTACAATAAACCCTCTTGCACTCATGCTCAAAATCCAACAGGAAGTCCACAAATCACATTGCCATAAACAGGAAGTGGCTGTAACTCTTGCTAATTAACGGCTAACTAGCTAAACTCATAAAACCGTTATGTCAACCAAGCAATTTCACAGAATAGCTCGCGCTAACGGTTTACCAGTTAGCTAGCAGTCATTTTGTTAGCTAGCTATTGCTAACAGTTAACTTGTTGTCTAATGTTAGTGTGCCCTCAGCTGAAATAAATGTTACTATTTTCCAGACGGCATCGCGAGCTAGAGGGGATATACAGATATCTAATGAAACTGCACGAAATACTGCACGAAATACTGCATCCATTGGTACAACATGACATGCTATCATATCGGGAAGAGGGGTGAATAACATTCTCAAGTCAAGGTAGTTTAAAATGTCTCATGCATGATGGGCTACAGAGCCCGTCTAAAATTAAGACAATGCTGCCATCTTGTGGTGACTATCCATGATTGAAATATTTTAATTTAGAGTGTGGTTCCAATTTGTTCCACAAGGAGGCGTAACCTCCAAGTGAGACAGTTTAGTGTGCTCGGTAGCAGAAGCAGGAAAGGAAACACACCTGTTGCTATTATTTCCCTGTTATTTACAGGTGAGTAAATGTCACAAATCACATACATGTGGTCTACATATTCTTCTATAGCATGTGGAAGGTAACGCCATCCTTTAGTTTGTGTCAGGATGTGTTTTAAATTTGTTTTGAATGTTTTCTGGTACTTTAGCTATGATGCTCATGAGCGCTAGCTTTGCTCATCGCCACGTTCATATATGTCTGTCATGGCTTGTCCCTAGCGCCCATGCTCTTTTGCTAGTTTTGTAAAGCTCCTGCATATCTCTTAAAGTAACCGTGGCTTCATGAAGACTGTTTGTTTTCATATTTTGTACTTATATTCATGTAAAAAGTGTAGCACTAACTCCGCTAGCTTCGCCGTTTCTCTATGGAATTTCTTATGTTATTTGTTAGCATAATGCTAAGCGAGGATACACTGGAAAACTGTTTTGCATTGATACGAATCGATACGAAGTAGCAGAACCGAATTATTTTATATTCGTGAAAAGAATAATAACACAAAGAAACGTTTATTTTGTAGTTTTGAGAACTTTTGCATGTAATATAAGACAAGTATAACTCTATATATTTTTCTGTGCATATTGTGTTGAAGTATGGATGAAATGCTGTTTTTGAAGAAAGAAAATTAAACAGAAATACAGTTTAAGTAAAACTGAAATACATAAATATATGTATAAAATTAAAGACTAGCAGAAGCGAAAAATAAAGCTAGTCCGAAAGCATTCATCCGTTCGACACAAACTCTATGTCAAGTGTGTTCAAGACATGTTCAACACATGCTCTACACTTGATTTCGTCAAAGGGCGTGCGTTAAAAGTTTGAAATGCATTTTGGCAACTTGCCAAAAAAATAAATGCTTATATCTCTGCCATGCAGTGTTCAATCATATTATAATTTCTCATACATGATACAGGGCCTGCCCTGAACACATCCATGTTTGACATTTTTTGCATAGTCACAGCGCCACCTGTTGACAACAGGAAGTTACTGCTTCTCAGTTAGCATTAGCCATTGGTGGGGATCATGCAAACACCTTGGCCATACAGCACTTTAAGCTCAAACACCTACGTCCAACGCTCTCGCCATACAGATGCATCATTCGCCGTTAAACAGGAAGTGGCTGTAACTCTCATATACGTTGTCTGTTCTGCCTCAAATTACACAATCAGGGTTGGCCTCTGAACACACTGACATAACAATAGTTTAGGGTTAGGGTTAGGGACCTCAACTTTAACCATAGCGCCTCCTACTGCAAGGAATAAGTACTACAGACTGCTCAATTTGCTCTATATTTCATAGCTATCATGTCAGTGCCAGCCTGAACTGTTCTACGAAAACATTTTCTGTGATCTGTGAACACAAATGTACAGGATGTGAAGGAGTCATGAGACCGGGCGGAGAATGAGCAGACTGAATATGCCAGTTTAAAAAGATGTGTTTTGAGATGAGATTTGAAAATGGAGAGAGAGTCGATGTTACGGATTTGTGGTGGGAGGGAGTTCCAGAGGTGGGAACGCGACACTCCGAGAGGCCGAGAGAGTACAACCCTGCAGATATTATTCAGAACAGACTGAGACGTAGCGTGAGGCTGTATCGTTAGCGGTGTCATAGGTTTGACAGGTTTTCTTTGTTCCTTTTTCAGAGCACATGAGTTATTAATGTCTGTCAGGACCCAGAATCTTAAAAAGTGTAAGTAGTAGTTCTTTAATTAGTTTCTGTTTTGAGGTTTTCTGTAATTACCTCCCTGAGGAGATGAGACTCACAGATTCCCTCAATTCTTTTAAATCCCTTCTTAAAACATACTTTTACAGACTTGCTTTTAAGTGATGTCTTCTTCTTAATCTCGTTTCTTCCTGGTTTTACTCTTAGTATCTTCTTTTACTTCTTACTGTCCTTTTTATTTATGCTCTTATCTTAACTCCTCTTATGTTTTAACTTGGTCATTTTTTTATCTTAATTTATCTTTTTATGTTTTTATATGAATATATACTTTTTATTATTATTAATATTATTGTTTTTTTATCCTTTAACCACTTGTTTCTATTTCTTTTCCTGCTCTTACCTTCTTATTGCTGTTATCTTTTTATTTGCTTTTATCTCTTTTAGTTTCTTACATCTTTTTAAATCTTTGGTCCTCTTGGTCTCAGCTCGTGTTGTTGGGTTCTTGTGTTGCCTGGGTTCTTATGATGGTTCTTATGATGGTTCTTATGATGGTTCTTATGATGGTTCTTATAATGGTTCTTCTGATGGTTCTTATGATGGTTCTTGTGATGGTCGGGTTATATATGTCTGTTGGGTATCGTGCACTTTGGGTTCTTTTCTGTTGAATCTGTTGCATTTGTTTGTTCTTGCTGTTGTTTCTGTTCTTCTGTGTTTGGTTTCGTTTGCTTTGTTCTTGTTTTTGCTGTTTGTCAAAGCACTTTGTAAACCTGTGTTTTTAAAAGGTGTTATATAAATAAAGTTATTATTTTTTTGTCGTCTAACACGCTCACAGTCTGAAATAAAAACCTGTTTTCTGTAATGATAACTGTGTTTGTTTTAAAAGGGGGAATCCACTCCCACGCACTCAGCAGCACAAAATCAATTCACTAGAAAGATTCAGATTCAGATTTGACTCCCTGCATGTGGCCTCTCAAACATCCAGAGGTGATTCAATCATTTGCAGTAACTATTAATCTCGATGAATGTACAGGATCTCTGAGATGAATGCTGTTTCTCATCCTCACAGGAGCAGGATCATTTCCTTTCTCCGACAAATGATCCCTTGTTATTTCCTGTCCCTGATCACATAAATGATTGAATCCTTGTTGATATAAAGGTTTGTTTTTCCTGTTTTCTTGTCCCGGGGACGCCTGCATGCATTCAATTTCTGGTACCACAGGGACCTATAGGGGCTGCAGGGTTATTTTTGAAAAGGGACTAAAACCACCAATGTGACAGGAATACAGCAGAGCATTATGCATCCACTCTATTAGGAACTCTATTATCGCAAATGTCAAAAGTATTTGAAGATATCTAAATCCTTAAACCAGATTCATGCAACATGATGATTTGTGTTTTTCTTCCTTGATCCAACAGCGCCATCTGGAGGGCAGACTGTTAATAAGAAGGAACAAAACACATCTGCACAGATTATCTATCAGCTCTTTTTAAGGACTTGATTGGTCTCGGTCTCATGTTTCCTGGGTCCAAACCAAGATCTCCCACGACCTCTCTCCACCAATCACCCTGCTGCTGTCAGATTTTCAAACCGGTCCTCTCTCTTCTGAAGTCAGTTTGTCATTTCAGTGCGATCGCTGCAACCCCCCTCCGCCCCCCCTCCGCCCCGATCACCTCCAGTCCAGCTCAGCAGGGTTCAGATCCAGACTCAGAAACCCACTCCTCATCACATCCTGACTTCTTCTATCACCACCAGGGTCTAGACTCCTTAGGGGGAGTCTATCCTATCCTGCTGTCGGCCTCGCTTCCCCTCTGAGTTCTTGAAGTCATCATGGCGGAGTCTAATCAAAGATGTTACATATTTATGTTTTCCTAAACCATAAAATAAATATTTGTAAACTCTTCCTGAAGTCTCTCCTGATTTAAATATTTCATGAATGAAGCCACAGTGAATGTGTGGATTTATTAAAGTCGACTTTATATACAAAGCTGACACTCTGGTGAGCTCTGATCCTCTGATACCAGTTTCCCACACAAAGTAACTCATCAGAATCGGAATAATGAAATCCTGCAGCCAAAAACTAATCCTGACTATTTAATTATAGTGATGCTTTTTTTTAAAATAACTTGCTGGCTTCTCCCTCAGGCATAATGTCACCATGTGCCTGAGGAAGGAGCAGGGTTGACACAGAACCCGAATTTAAAACTTAGAAATAATTCTAGTAAAAGTCAAACAGTGTTTTTTGGGGCCTTTTTGCCTTTATTTTGAAGGACAGCCGAAGAGAGACAGGAATCATTGGGAGGGGGGGCCTCCAACCAGCATTCATCACCATTATGTTAAAAAATAATCTGACACATTCAAGTTTTCACAGGAAGATTGGAAAGCTTAGCAGTGCGACATCATTGAGTACTGTCAGATGGGACCCCCCAAGGGAGGCTTTCAACTGTCATTGTAAAATTCTGAGTCACTGCAACATGTGGTTTAAAGTTTGTCGGTCCTCGGTTTGGCCCCCTACTGGTCAGGGGCCCCAAGCAGTGACCTGCCTTGCCTGTTGTTGTCAAGCAGCAACTCTAAACGGGGCCCGGCCTTAAATTGGGAAGGGCACTTATTTAAAGTTTTACTGAAACCACCTGGTTGGAGATTCATATTCTTGTTGTTTTTGCACGAGGGGAAGATTTTACTTTTTACCCCCTCAGGTACAAAATAACTACTCAGTTCTTGGTTTCTTTAAGACACCTTTAAAATAATAGTTTTTTATTTCACTTAAAAAGATTTATACACCAGAACGTTTACTTTTACTCAAGTCAATAAAAGTAACTGTACTTTTATTTGAGTACAATATTCTTGTCTCTTTCCAACCCTGCAAAGTAATTACAGTGTGGTGGTTTTTTCTTTTTAACCTGGTGTTTTGCTAATAATACCACTAGGTGGCAGCATACCTCTTTTTTTACGGCGAGGTAAACATTACTGAGCAGCAAACACCAATGGTACACTGGTTGTAAGTGAAGGTTTGTCAAGCTAGTGTGAACTACCCGCAACATCCGGACATTTCAACTTCACAATAAAATCGTGAATTGGACCGATTACTTCCTCAGTCAGATGATGAAAAAATATATGTGGTTTAAACTGGTGAAATGTTTAATCAACATAAATGTAATATTCTAACGTTTTTTGTTGTGCTAATACAACAAAAAAATTGGTTAATGAGAGCTTCAGATGTTAGTCTGATTACATGCACACTGTTTACCAGAGATAAGAACATGGGTTATTACCATAATGTGCCCACCAACTCCTTCACTTCCAGCGCCTCTGCTTTTTATCAACAGGCAACTGCTTGGGGGCCCTCAGGCCAGTAGGGAGGTCCCCAAGGGCTGATAAACTTTGAACCACAGCAGTAGCTGTGAAGGCGGAACAGAGGGAGATCATTTCATCCCCATTACGCCTCCGCAACATGGGGAGGGGGCAACATCATATTTAAGGTGAAACGTCACAGGGACCTTAATATCCTGGAGAAAGTGGTAGCTAATCAGCTGTGTGACTTTCTCCATGACAACATTTTATTTGAGGAGTTTCAGTCAGGATTTAGAGTCCACCATAGCACTGAGACTGCACTAGTTAAAGTTACAAACGATCTACTTCTAGCTTCAGACAGGGGACTTCTCTTTGTGCTCGTCTTGTTAGATCTTAGTGCTGCTTTTGACACCATTGACCATCAGATCCTGTTTGTACATGTTCATGATAAGTCCTCTATGCACACCAATGTTTGCCATGGAGTGCCACAAGGTTCAGTGCTTGGACCAATTCTCTTTACATTATATATGCTTCCTCTAGGAAATATTATGAGGAAACACTCCATACAGTTTCATTGTTATGCAGATGATACTCAGCTTTATGTATCAATTAAGCCCGATGGCACCAGTCAGTTATGTCAGCTAGAAACGTGCCTTAAGGACGTTAGGACCTGGATGACCAGAAATGTTTTGCTACTTAACTCAGACAAGACTGAAGTTATTGTGCTAGGCCCTAAAAACCTCAGAGAGACTTTTTCTAGTGATGTGACTGTCCTTAATGACATCAGCCTGGCATCTAGCACCACTGTAAGGAATCTAGGAGTTCTTTTTGATCAAGATATGTCCTTTAGCTCCCACATCAGGTAAATTTCAAGAACAGCCTATTTTCACCTTCGTAATATATCCAAGATCAGGAATATCCTGTCGCAAAATTATGCAGAAAAACTAGTTCATGCATTTGTTACCTCCAGATTGGATTATTGTAACTCTCCTTCGTCAGGGTGCTCTAGTAAGTCTCTAAAGACTCTTCAGCTAGTCCAGAAC
The DNA here is from genome assembly GCF_963930695.1 of Labrus bergylta. NCBI lineage: Eukaryota > Metazoa > Chordata > Actinopteri > Labriformes > Labridae > Labrus > Labrus bergylta. The sequence continues at coordinate 34,819,595 of NC_089195.1, forward strand.
GCTGCAGCTCATGTACTGACCAGAACTAGGAAAAGGGACCACATTACTCCTGTGTTGGCTTCTCTGCACTGGCTCCCTATACAGTCTAGAATAGAATTCAAGATCCTTCTTCTCATTTACAAAGCTCTAAATGGCCAGACACCATCTTATCTTAAGGAGCTACTAGTGCCGTACTGCCCCTCGAGAGCGTTGCAGTCCCGGAGTGCAGGCCTGCTGGTGGTACCTTCAGTCTCTAAGTGTACTATGGGGGGTAAAGCCTTCAGTTATCAGGCTCCTCTCCTCTGGAATCGCCTTCCAGCCGGGGTCCAGGAAGCAGACACAGTCTGTATTTTTAAGAATAGACTTAAAACTTTCCTTTTTGATAAATCTTATAGTTAGGGCTGGTGCTGGTGTAGACCAGCTCTTAGTTATGCTGTTATAGGCTTAGACTACCAGGGGAACTGGCACCTTGAGCTCCTCTCTCTCTCTCTCTCTCTCTCTATGTGCAGAAACAGTACATCAAATTACTGCATGTATCTATCTGTAAATCTCAGTCACTAACCACCTACTTTCCTGGGAACTCTTGAGCTCTCTAAGGCTCCTCAAGATCGTTGGTTGACGGCCTGCCTGAACAACCCCGATTATTATTGATTATTATTATTTTGAAAATGATACTAATGTAAAGACAAGAAAACATATTTATATTTTCATCTCTTTGTACAGTTCATTTAATGCAGTGTATAGCTTCTGTACAGTTTATTTTAAATCACTTAGCTGTTACTACAACTTTTTTTTTTTTTTTTACGTTTTCTTTTTTTTCTCATAATGTTATTCTATTTTATTTATAATTTTAACTTTTTTTGTAGAAGCTGACTCAGGGAGAAACGCACAAGAATTGAAATGTACCTGTACTGTCCTGTACCTGTACAAATGACAATAAACATTTATTCTTCTTATTCTAATGTGAGCATTGTAAATAAATAAAAATCCGTTTATATTTCACTTTTTTTGTTTGTGTGTCAGATTATCGCCACTGTAAAAATGGGGCTTTTACTTTGAAATATAACCGGAAGAGATGCGTTCGATGGTAGTCTCCACTTTACTCGCAACATCCAGGTGGGTAGCAATGTGAGAGCAGGACTGCTGCTTTTTTCTTTTCAGAATAATAAGTAACCCCCTCACAAATGAGAAGCTAAAAGGAGAACATTTTAAAACAATGATTAAAGGAGACATATCATTAAAAATACACTTTTACAGTGTTTTTGAACATATGTTTGGGTAACCTGAGAGTCTACTGACCCACAAAATGTGAAATAAACCCATCCAGTCCTTTGTTTGTGGTCTGCATAAGTCTTACAACTCAGAGGAAAATGCTCTGTTTCTAATGTGCTCTCCTTGTGATGTCACAGTGGGATTCTGGTAAAAAAAAAAAAAAAACCCTCCCCTCCCCTGGTATCTCCACCCATGGACTCCACCCCCAGACTAGAACAAAACTTTTGCACAGGTCGGCCATTTTTATTCTCTCTACAGAGGAGTGATGTCTACGGGGAAAACTCAGGAGGGGGTCATTACATTTAAAACGACACACACACCAAAACGGAGCGTTCTGAGAGTGCTGGTTTATACAGGGTCACAAACCTCCTCTGGTGCTTGTTTCATGTTATATTTTGACCAAAGCACAGCACAGATGTTTCAGTGGTTCTCAAACTATGGTACGCATACCACCGGTGGTACGTGGGCTCCCTGTGGTGGTCCGCAAAGAAATCTCCACAATATAAAAAAAACCTGTTCAGCATAAAATTACATTTTTTATTTTTGTTGTGCTCCTATCTTATCTGTCTTGTATCTATTGAGTTGTATTTATATCAAATGTGTTTTCTCCTCTAAATTAATCTAGTTTTTGCAACAAACAACTTTAATCTGCTCAATTTTTGCTCGCGCGCACAGACATAAAGAACAACAGGAGTACGCCTCACATTTTGAAAAGTTCCACTCAATATTCCGTTATAGTTCAGTCCTGAAACAACAGCAAGCAGCTGTAGACCTACATTAACAGATATTCTGTTATTTATTGGAGTTCAGCACAATCGGCAGCAAGCAGCTGTACATTTTTAAAACGGAGCCAGGAGAAGCTTCAGTTTTGATGCATGTACGAACAGTCGCTCACCCTCTATCTCTCTCTCTCTGTAGCTCTGAAGCTGATGTGATTCGTTTCTCTTTTGTTGTCTTAACACTCTGCAGGAGTCGAGAGGGATTTTTTTAAAAGGCAGTTTTGCTGTTGTTGAACGCAGAGACTTATAATAAAGCGGCTCTGGTTGCGCCGAGCCTGTGGAGCGCGCACCTGCACTCTCTCTCTCTCTCCCTCTCCCTCTCTCTCTCTCTCTCTCTCTCTCTCTCTCTCTCTCTCTATCTCTCCCTCCCTCTCTCTCTCTCTCTCTCTCTCTCTCTCTCTCTCTCTCTCTCTCTCTCTCTCTATCTCTCCCTCCCTCTCTCTCTCTCTCTCTCTCTCTCTCTCTCTCTCTCTCTCTCTCCCTCTCTCTCCCTCTCTCTCTTTCTCTCTCTCTCTCTCTCCCCCGCTCATTTCCTCTCTTGTAAATATTGCATGTCTGTCGCTGTCCGAGGTGCTGAACCTGAGAAGAACTTTTTGTCTCCAATTTTAAGCAACAAGAACAAACACAGATATGATGTTTGTCTGCCTGGTAGAGATTACAAGTTTCATCTTTGATGTCACAAGACCAACATTACACACATTCTCACAATCAACAACTTTTGGATTGACTTTTGATCGACCTTCCCAAAAACACACGTCACTCCGCTGTTCATGTCCCTCCTCTGGCTCCCAGTTACTGCTCACATCAAATTTAAAACTCTGCTGCTCGCTTACAAAACAGCGACAATAACGACTCCTCTTTAGAGTCATTGGCGCCGCCGTGTTGCGGCGACAAGCAGCAGTAGTCTCGAGTGGTTTCAGTGTGGTCTTTTATACTGACTTTTAATGAATCTGTCGTGTGAACTTTATGTTTCGCGAACAATGCTAATTTGTACTCCCTCATTTATCTTCTGTGTTGGTAATATGAATGCTTATTACTGTGGGTGTAAATCTGGTAACTTATGCTCATATAGTGTTTATATGACTGTTAGTTGTAAGTTTACTTTGTATTAGCATGTCGTAACTTCAATGACTTTGAGGAGATGACCTTCTTTTGTTGCAAGAACATTTATTGAACAAATAGTTCATCAGTGAGTACTGAGGTCTGCAGAGTCCAGAACTGAATAATACACACACAAATACATTTTCATATCATTATGATTTTCCTCCCCGTGGTGGATCCTATTAACACTCTTCTCCAACCAAATCCCAACTTCCTGTTTTAACATGAGCATTAATATCGTCCCTCATATTCATAATCCAATGGTTAGGTTTTCCCCGCCTCTGATAAACTGATACATTACTCCTCAATCTGAATACCACATCGTCGTAATGATTAAATACAACACAGGATGAATCCATCAGAAACTGGACAACTGAATGACTTTGTTATTGCCTCCCTTTCTTCTGTGAGCAGGTCCGCCTGCCCTGAGCTCCCTGTCCTCAGTGAACTCAGCATCAGATCTCAAATGATGTTATATTTATATGCATATGTGTTATTGTAAAAGTCGTCACATTACTTAATATCATACCAAACAAGCGTTTCCTCACTTTAAAGGAGACATATCATTAAAAATACACTTCTACAGTGTTTTTGAACATATGTTTGGGTAACCTGAGAGTCTACTGACCCACAAAATGTGAAATAAACCCATCCAGTCCTTTGTTTGTGGTCTGCATAAGTCTTACAACACAGAGGAAAATGCTCCATTTCAAATGTGCTCTCCTTGTGATGTCACAGTGGGATTCTGGACTGTTTAAAAAGGTGGAGAAGAGGGATAATATGTCCTCTTTAAGACTTGAATATCTTGACACATGAAAATAATACACCACATATTCCGCCCTTTGATGCTTACTGAGCATCAGAAGGAGCTTGTCAAACCTTCCACAAACCTTTTCAAACAGTTTAACTGAACTCAATGCAGCCTGAGTGTTACACCCCATCATAAGGCGGCCCAATGGGGCGAACAACAAACCACAAATTGACCCAGTAAAACACACTTTACACCTTACCAAAGAGATTAAACAAAGATCAACTCAACTTCCTGTATGAACAGTTTTAAATTGACACATTTCATTGATTATCTACATTATTAATTGAAGATCTGGGCTCAGATGTTTGAAAGATTTAATCATGATAAGAATGATCCGGATTTGGTGATCCAATTTTGTGTATGTACCGAGGATGGCGTAATCCATCTCCCTTTTATGATGAGTCAAAGAAAAGATGGATTAGATCAACCTGATCCAGACACAGACTTTTAAAGTGATCACATCCTGATGAGTGACTCATAATCAGACCTACATCATCCAGTCTAATATTATTCACACAAGTTAAATCAATATTTACAAAAACTATAAGAGAGAAAATGTCACAGAGCAGACTGAAAGGTGACTGGAGAGCTCCTTTCAGAACAAAAGAACATTTTCAGGAATAAAGATGCTTGTTTAGTTAAATAAATGATGAATAAATACATATGTATAAGCTGCTAAATAAAAGAAAACCATCTCCTAAACTCTCTGCTCCATGCTGTTGTTAACTTCCTGCTGCTGAAAGTCAATGTTTCCACTTCCCCCACATCCTCCACAGCCTCGCTCTCCACAGTGAGTCCTGCATCTGGTTCAACTGCATCTGGAGAAAATCACATCAAACTAAAGTTATAGTTGTAACTGTGACTCTGAATGTGAAGTGGGCCTGTTTGATTCAGAGCAGGAGGCTCTAACCTGACTGGACTTCACAGCATGTGTTCCTGCTCCTCTGTGTCTTCTGTCTGTGCTGCAGTGACGGCTGACACGTTCTTATACACAACATCCACCTGATGACAGACGATAAGATTTGATCAGAAATATGTTTCATCAGGTTTTACAGTGATGTAGGAAAAGATTGATTAGTAAGGTCTCTCTCTCTCTCTGTCTCTCTCTCTCTCTCTCTCTCTCTCTCTCTCACTCGCTCTCGCTCTCGCTCTCTCTGTCGCTCTCTCTCTCTCTCTCTCTCTCTCTCTCTCTCGCTCTTGCTCTCTCTCTCGCTCTCTCTCTCTCTCTCTCTCTCTCGCTCTCTCTCGCTCTCTCTCTCACTGTGAAGCAGTGATGGTGGGAGAGAAGCTGAGGGGTCGGCTCAGTCTGCCTGGAGGCCTCTTTTGGAAGTCAGGAGGTTTTAAATATTTGGGAGTGTTTTTGGGGAATGAAACTTTTGTCAGTAAAAACTGGGAGGGTGTTTTAGAAAAAGTAAAAGGACGTCTTGATAAATGGAGGTGGCTGTTGCCAAAGATGTCTTTTAAAGGTCGTGTACTTGTGGCCAATAATCTTGTTTCCTCTGCCCTGTGGCACAGACTGACCTGTATCGACCCTCCGTCCTCTCTCCTGTGTAACATTCAAAGAGTGTTAGTTGATTTCTTTTGGGACAGGTTACACTGGATTCCTCAGAGTGTGCTCTTCCTCCCTAAAGAGGAAGGAGGACATGGACTAGTTCACCTGGCCAGCAGGGGGGCTACTCTCCGCCTGCAGTTCCTCCAGAGACTACTCACTGGGCCTGCAGACCTGGTCTGGAGACCGCTGGCCTGCTGTCTTCTACAGCGGTTTGGAGAACTGGGGCTGAGCTCGTCTCTGTTTTTAATGGATTTACAGCAAGTGAACATTTCCTCTGTCACTGGATTTTATCAAAGTGTTTTTAACGTGTGGAGTCTGGTGAACAGGCAGAGACAGGGACACTCCCACTCTTTGTACTGGCTGCTTAAAGAGCCG
>NC_089195.1:34830463-34872963 GCF_963930695.1 Labrus bergylta
ACTGTGTTGCTTTAGTCTTTGCTGGCGGAGAGCAGAATAAAGTTTTGCCTCCATGTTATCAAAAGTCACAGCTACAGGTCAGAGTCACTGAACTGCCCTCCACTATCTCAGCAGAGGGACTCACTGACACAGAGGGAAGCTTTGGAGCATCTGGAGGAGAAATTTACAAACAATTTTCATTTAGTTTGAAAATCAATGTATGGTCAAACTTTTTGAATGTTAAAATGAGGAAGAGTTAACAGGTTATAAAAAGTAAAGTCAAACACTGTGGAGTGCAGCTTTAGTTATTCAGAACTTCTCTTACTGTAAAATACTCCAAACATTTTCACTGTTTGTGAAAAATGATGCAGACGGATGTTGAATGTATGAAAACGTTAAAAAACACATCATAAGACTTAGAAACTTAGTGAGACAAAACAATCTAATTATAGAAAGAAACAGAAGCAAACATGTCTTTAACAGTTTGCATCATATCTAACACTCAATCTAAAAAACATGAATATTATTTACAATTTAAGCCTTATCCAAATACGTTCAGTGATGAAAAAAGTCTAAAAAGTCTGTATTTTCACTGTTTACAGGGTACCTGTTTGAAAGCATCCGCCTGAGAGCGTTTATCTGATCAATTCAAGTTTGGTGTCAAATGAAAGTAGACAAGTTGAAGAATAAAAGAGGTTTCGAAATAAGGCGCGCTCGTGGCGTGATTTCCAAGTTTGATATCAGTTTTTGCATCGTGCCAATAATAGTAAATGCTTATAACTCTACTATGCAGTGTTCAATCATCACCAAAAAATTCATGCATGACAAAGAGCCTGCCCTGAACACATTAATGATTGAATTTTTTTAATTAGTCACAGCGCCACCTGTTGACAACAAGAGGTCACTCCGTCCGAGCACTGTTTCCTTTGCACTAGTCATTGCTACACAGTTGCTTGTATTGCCCTCAAAATCACTGTTGACCATCCAAAGACTTTGAACATACAACATTTACAAGCACAAAGTCCTGCGTAAAAAGCTGTTCCCTTACGGACAAGTTGTTTGCCATCAAACAGGAAGTCGTTTTTTCACGGGCTTAACATAGTCGTACAGGCCCGAGACTTCATACATATAATCCTGGTACTAAACTCAAAGATCTTAATGGCTCAGTGGCGCCCCCTTCAAATTTTCTAAATGGCCTCCCCATAGAGGGTTTTATCAAGTACATTCATGAAAATTGTTACGCATATTAATCTTGTCAGGATGGACAAAAAATCCTCTTACAGTGTTTCAAAAGACCCAACAGGAAGTCCATAAATTAAAGTTGAACTTCACAATAATGGCCCAAAATCGTGATTTCAGCCTTCCTATTTGAACGAACTTGGCCGAGGGCGCCCATCCGATCGGCGCAATCTCAGTGTCAGTGCGTTCTAGACAGGCTCAACATATCTTGTTGTGCGCTGCATGTTATTTTGTCAAAAGGCGTGGCCGTGGCGTGCGTTTTGGCATCTTGCCAAAAAAGTAAATGCTTATATCTCATGATACGGGACCCGCCCTGAACACATCCATGTTTGAAATTTTCAAATAAGTCACAGCGCCCCCTGTTGACAACAGGAAGTTATTTCTACTCAATTAGCATTAGCCATTGCTACACAGTAGCTCAATTCCCCCTCAAAATTGGTGTGGACCATGCTAACACCGTGGCCATACAAGACTTTCAAGCTCAAACGCCTACGTCCAACGCTGTTGCCATACGGACGCGCTGTCGCCATCGAACAGGAAGCAGTTTTTTCACGGGCCTAACATAGTCGTTCAGTCCCGAAACTTCAGACATATAATCCTGGTAGCAACGTCAAACATTTGATACCATTTAAGTGAGTGGGCGTGGCTTAATGGCTCAGTGGCGCCCCCGACAATATTTCAAACATTCAGCCCCCGCAGCACGTTGGACCTATTGTTCTGAATGTTACTATGCATATCCATCTTGATGACACCTACAATAAACCCTCTTGCACTCATGCTCAAAATCCAACAGGAAGTCCACAAATCACATTGCCATAAACAGGAAGTGGCTGTAACTCTTGCTAACTAACGGCTAACTAGCTAAACTCATAAAACCGTTATGTCAACCAAGCAATTTCACAGAATAGCTCGCGCTAACGGTTTACCAGTTAGCTAGCAGTCATTTTGTTAGCTAGCTATTGCTAACAGTTAACTTGTTGTCTAATGTTAGTGTGCCCTCAGCTGAAATAAATGTTACTATTTTCCAGACGCCATCGCGAGCTAGAGGGGATATACAGGTATCTAATGAAACTGCACGAAATACTGCACGAAATACTGCATCCATTGGTACAACATGACATGCTATCATATCGGGAAGAGGGGTGAATAACTTTCTCAAGTCAAGGTAGTTTAAAATGTCTCATGCATGATGGGCTACAGAGCCTGTCTAAAATTAAGGCAATGCTGCCATCTTGTGGTGACTATCCATGATTGAAATATTTTAATTTAGAGTGTGGTTCCAATTTGTTCCACAAGGAGGCGTAACCTCCAAGTGAGACAGTTCAGTGTGCTCGGTAGCAGAAGCAGGAAAGGAAACACACCTGTTGCTATTATTTCCCTGTTATTTACAGGTGAGTAAATGTCACAAATCACATACATGTGGTCTACATATTCTTCTATAGCATGTGGAAGGTAACGCCATCCTTTAGTTTGTGTCAGGATGTGTTTTAAATTTGTTTTGAATGTTTTCTGGTACTTTAGCTATGATGCTCATGAGCGCTAGCTTTGCTCATCGCCACGTTCATATATGTCTGTCATGGCTTGTCCCTAGCTCCCATGCTCTTTTGCTAGTTTTGTAAAGCTCCTGCATATCTCTTAAAGTAACCGTGGCTTCATGAAGACTGTTTGTTTTCATATTTTGTACTTATATTCATGTAAAAAGTGTAGCGCTAACTCCGCTAGCTTCGCCGTTTCTCTATGGAATTTCCCATGTTATTTGTTGGCATAATGCTAAGCGAGGATAAACTGGAAAACTGTTTTGCATTGATACGAATCGATACGAAGTAGCAGAACCGAATTATTTTATATTCGTGAAAAGAATAATAACACACAGAAACGTTTATTTTGTAGTTTTGAGAACTTTTGCATGTAATATAAGACAAGTATAACTTTATATATTTTTCTGTGCATATTGTGTTGAAGTATGGATGAAATGCTGTTTTTGAAGAAAGAAAATGAAACAGAAATACAGTTTAAGTAAAACTGAAATACATAAATATATTAAAATTAAAGACTAGCAGAAGCGAAAAATAAAGCTAGTCCGAAAGCATTCATCCGTTCGACACAAACTCTATGTCAAGTGTGTTCAAGACATGTTCAACACATCCCGTTGTGCTCTGCACTTCATTTCGTCAAAGGGCGTGCGTTCAAAGTTTGAAATGCATTTTGGCAACTTGCCAAAAAAATAAATGCTTATATCTCTGCCATGCAGTGTTCAATCATATTATAATTTCTCATACATGATACAGGGCCTGCCCTGAACACATCCATGTTTGACATTTTTTGCATAGTCACAGCGCCACCTGTTGACAACAGGAAGTTACTGCTTCTCAGTTAGCATTAGCCATTGGTGGGGATCATGCAAACACCTTTCAAGCTCAAACACCTACGTCCAACGCTCTCGCCATACGGATGCATCATTCGCCGTTAAACAGGAAGTGGCTGTAACTCTCATATACGTTGTCTGTTCTGCCTCAAATTACACAATCAGGGTTGGCCTCTGAACACACTGACATAACAATAGTTTAGGGTTAGGGTTAGGGACCTCAACTTTAACCATAGCGCCTCCTACTGCAAGGAATAAGTACTACAGACTGCTCAATTTGCTCTATATTTCATAGCTATCATGTCAGTGCCAGCCTGAACTGTTCTACGAAAACATTTTCTGTGATCTGTGAACACAAATGTACAGGATGTGAAGGAGTCATGAGACCGGGCGGAGAATGAGCAGACTGAATATGCCAGTTTAAAAAGATGTGTTTTGAGATGAGATTTGAAAATGGAGAGAGAGTCGATGTTACGGATTTGTGGTGGGAGGGAGTTCCAGAGGTGGGAACGCGACACTCCGAGAGGCCGAGAGAGTACAACCCTGCAGATATTATTCAGAACAGACTGAGACGTAGCGTGAGGCTGTATCGTTAGCGGTGTCATAGGTTTGACAGGTTTTCTTGGTTCCTTTTTCAGAGCACATGAGTTATTAATGTCTGTCAGGACCCAGAATCTTAAAAAGTGTAAGTAGTAGTTCTTTAATTAGTTTCTGTTTTGAGGTTTTCTGTGATTACCTCCCTGAGGAGGTGAGACTCACAGATTCCCTCAATTCTTTTAAATCCCTTCTTAAAACATACTTTTACAGACTTGCTTTTATGTGATGTCTTCTTCTTAATCTCGTTTCTTCCTGGTTTTACTCTTAGTATCTTCTTTTACTTCTTACTGTCCTTTTTATTTATGCTCTTATCTTAACTCCTCTTATGTTTTAACTTGGTCATTTTTTTATCTTAATTTATCTTTTTATGTTTTTATATGAATATATACTTTTTATTATTATTAATATTATTGTTTTTTTATTCTTTAACCACTTGTTTCTATTTCTTTTCCTGCTCTTACCTTCTTATTGCTGTTATCTTTTTATTTGTTTTTATCTCTTTTAGTTTCTTACATCTTTTTAAATCTTTGGTCCTCTTGGTCTCAGCTCGTGTTGTTGGGTTCTTGTTTCCTGGGTTCTTCTGATGGTTCTTCTGATGGTTCTTATGATGGTTCTTGTGATGGTCGGGTTATATATGTCTGTTTTCTGTAATGATAACTGTGTTTGTTCTAAAAGGGGGAATCCACTCCCACGCACTCAGCAGCACAAAAAACAATTCACTAGAAAGATTCAGATTCAGATTTGACTCCCTGCATGTGGCCTCTCAAACATCCAGAGGTGATTCAATCATTTGCAGTAACTATTAATCTCGATGAATGTACAGGATCTCTGAGATGAATGCTGTTTCTCATCCTCACAGGAGCAGGATCATTTCCTTTCTCTGACAAATGATCCCTTGTTATTTCCTGTCCCTGATCACATAAATGATTGAATCCTTGTTGATATAAAGGTTTGTTTTTCCTGTTTTGTTGTCCCGGGGACGCCTGCATGCATTCAATTTCTGGTACCACAGGGACCTATACGGGCTGCAGGGTTATTTTTGAAAAGGGACTAAAACCACCACTGTGACAGGAATACGGCAGAGCATTATGCATCCACTCTATTAGGAACTCTATTATCGCAAATGTCAAAAGTATTTGAAGATATCTAAATCCTTAAACCAGATGCATGCAACATGATAATTTGTGTTTTTCTTCCTTGATCCAACAGCACCATCTGGAGGGCAGACTGTTAATAAGAAGGAACAAAACACATCTGCACAGATTATCTATCAGCTCTTTTTAAGGACTTGCATGGTCCGGGGCCCTTTCTGAATAGTCACAGTTCAGTAGGCAGTACGTACTATTCGGTATGGAGTTTCAGTATACTGAACTTTCGTGGTCATTCAGTGGAACATTTCAGTATGGATACTAACTTCCGGGTTTTATGCAGTATCGATCGGATGCGTGCTTTCAGGAAATGAATTGTGTTTTACCACCCACAATGCTGTGCGAAAGTAAACGTAAAGTATGCAGCCCAGGACACACACAGGCCGTATCCGAATTGTCAAGTACATACTGAATCTTTCAGTATGCAGTACGTACTATCCGTGCTGCATACTGTTAGTACCTACTATTCAGTATGCACACACAGTAGGCAGATATTTGTTCCTACTTCTTCTGATTCATTCAGTAAGGAAGTGACGTAATTTACGTTTCCCGAACCCGCATTCACCCGTTTTTTTGTTTTTGTTTTGTTTTTTGTTTAGCTTTATTCAAGAAGAGTAATGCTCATATACAGTCAGGTAAACAAAAAACAATATCACAATGTAAATCAAGTAAAAGATTAAATAACTAAATCACATACAGTACAGGAAAGTACAAATGAAAGACAGTAATATACAAAATATAAAATAAACCAATAAAGACGCATTTAAATAGTGAGATCATTATTTAAATAGAGGGGGAAAGGTTTTATAATAATGCAGGTATTTGTTTTATTTTTTGTTGTTAATTAAAAGTAGTGATTTCAGTCAGGACTTTAACTCTAGATTAAAAATTGATTGAATTAATCCACGCTCGTTTGTTTTGATTTGGAGGCGGACGTGACGTGACGATTTACGTTTAATTTCGCACAGCATTGTGGGTTAAATACAATTAATTTCCTGAAAGCACGCATCCGATCCATACTGCATGAAACCCGGAAGTTAGTATCCATACTGAAATGTTCAGTATACTGAGGTGGACCCAAAAAATGCATACTGAACTGTGACAATTCGGATACGGCCCTGGTCTCATGTTTCCTGGGTCCAAACCAAGATCTCCCATGACCTCTCTCCACCAATCACCCTGCTGCTGTCAGATTTTCAAACCGGTCCTCTCTCTTCTGAAGTCAGTTTGTCATTTCAGTACGATCGCTGCGACCCCCCTCCGCCCCGATCACCTCCAGTCCAGCTCAGCAGGGTTCAGATCCAGACTCAGAAACCCACTCCTCATCACATCCTGACTTCTTCTATCACCACCAGGGTCTATACTCCTTAGGGGGAGTCTATCCTATCCTGCTGTCGGCCTCGCTTCCCCTCTGAGTTCTTGAAGTCATCATGGCGGAGTCTAATCAAAGATGTTACATATTTATCTTTTCCTAAACCATTAAATAAATATTTGTAAACTCTTCCTGAAGACTCTCCTGAATTAAATATTTTATGAATGAAGCCACAGTGACTGTGTGGATTTATTAAAGTCGACTTTATATACAAAGCTGACACTCTGGTGAGCTCTCATCCTCTGATACCAGTTTCCCACACAAAGTAACTCATCAGAATCGGAATAATGAAATCCTGCAGCCAAAAACTAATCCTGACTATTTAATTATAGTGATGCTTTTTTAAAAATAACTTGCTGGCTTCTCCCTCAGGCATAATGTCACCATGTGCCTGAGGAAGGAGCAGGGTTGACACAGAACCCGAATTTAAAACTTAGAAATAATTCTAGTAAAAGTCAAACAGTGTTTTTTGGGGCCTTTTTGCCTTTATTTTGAAGGACAGCCGAAGAGAGACAGGAAACATTGGGAGGGGGGGCCTCCAACCAGCATTCATCACCATTATGTTAAAAAATAATCTGACACATTCAAGTTTTCACAGGAAGATTGGAAAGCTTAGCAGTGCGACATCATTGAGTACTGTCAGATGGGACCCCCCAAGGGAGGCTTTCAACTGTCATTGTAAAATTCTGAGTCACTGCAACATGTGGTTTAAAGTTTGTCAATCCTCGGTTTGGCCCCCTACTGGTCAGGGGCCCCAAGCAGTGACCTGCCTTGCCTGTTGATGTCAAGCAGCAACTCTAAACGGGACCCGGCCTTAAATTGGGAAGGGCACTTATTTAAAGTTTTACTGAAACCACCTGGTTGGAGATTCATATTCTTGTTGTTTTTGCACGAGGGGAAGATTTTACTTTTTAACCCCTCAGGTACAAAATAACTACTCAGTTCTTGGTTTCTTTAAGACACCTTTAAAATAATAGTTTTTTATTTCACTTAAAAAGATTTATAGACCAGAACTTTTACTTTTACTCAAGTCAATAAAAGTAACTGTCCTTTTATTTGAGTACAATATTCTTGTCTCTTTCCAACCCTGCAAAGTAATTACAGTGTGGTGGTTTTTTCTTTTTAACCTGGTGTTTTGCTAATAATACCACTAGGTGGCAGCATACCTCTTTTTTTACGGCGAGGTAAACATTACTGAGCAGCAAACACCAATGGTACACTGGTTGTAAGTGAAGCTTTGTCAAGCTAGTGTGAACTACCCGCAACATCCGGACATTTCAACTTCACAATAAAATCGTGAATTGGACCGATTACTTCCTCAGTCAGATGATGAAAAAATATGTGGTTTAAACTGGTGAAATGTTTAATCAACATAAATGTATATTCTAACGTTTTTTGTTGTGCTAATACAACAACAAAAATTGGTTAATGAGAGCTTCAGATGTTAGTCTGATTACATGCACACTGTTTACCAGAAATAAGAACATGGGTTATTACCATAATGTGCCCACCAACTCCTTCACTTCCAGCGCCTCTGCTTTTTGTCAACAGGCAACTGCTTGGGGGCCCTCAGGCCAGTAGGGAGGTCCCCAAGGGCTGATAAACTTTGAACCACAGCAGTAGCTGTGAAGGCAGAACAGAGGGAGATCACTTCATCCCCACAACATGGGGAGGGGGCAACATCATATTTAAGGTGAAACGTCACAGGAACCTTAATATCCTGAAGAAAGTGGTAGCTAATCAGCTGTGTGACTTTCTCCATGACAACAGTTTATTTGAGGAGTTTCCGTCAGGATTTAGAGTCCACCATAGCACTGAGACTGCACTAGTTAAAGTTACAAACGATCTACTTCTAGCTTCAGACAGGGGACTTCTCTCTGTGCGCGTCTTGTTAGATCTTAGTGCTGCTTTTGACACCATTGGCCATCAGATCCTGTTTGTACATGTTCATGATAAGTCCTCTATGCAAGTTTGCCATGGAGTGCCACAAGGTTCAGTGCTTGGACCAATTCTCTTTACATTATATATGCTTCCTCTAGGAAATATTATGAGGAAACACTCCATACAGTTTCATTGTTATGCAGATGATACTCAGCTTTATGTATCAATGAAGCCCGATGGCACCAGTCAGTTATGTCAGCTAGAAACGTGCCTGAAGTACGTTAGGACCTGGATGACCAGAAATTTTTTGCTACTTAACTCAGACAAGACTGAAGTTATTGTGCTAGGCCCTAAAAACCTCAGCGAGACTTTTTCTAGTGATTTAACTGTCCTTAATGACATCAGCCTGGCATCTAGCACCACTGTAAGGAATCTAGGAGTTCTTTTTGATCAAGATATGTCCTTTAGCTCCCACATCAGGTAAATTTCAAGAACAGCCTATTTTCACCTTCGTAATATATCCAAGATCAGGAATATCCCGTCGCAAAATGATGCAGAAAAACTAGTTCATGCATTTGTTACCTCCAGATTGGATTATTATAATTCTCCTTCGTCAGGGTGCTCTGGTAAGTCTCTAAAGACTCTTCAACTAGTCCAGAACGCTGCAGCTCGTGTACTGACCAGAACTAGGAAAAGGGACCACATTACTCCTGTGTTGGCTTCTCTGCACTGGCTCCCTATACAGTCTAGAATAGAATTCAAGATCCTTCTTCTCATTTACAAAGCTCTAAATGGCCAGACACCATCTTATCTTAAGGAGCTACTAGTGCCGTACTGCCCCTCGAGAGCGTTGCGGTCCCGGAGTGCAGGCCTGGTCGTGGTACCTTCAGTCTCTAAGTGTACTATGGGGGCTAAAACCTTCAGTTATCAGGCTCCTTTCCTCTGGAATCGCCTTCCAGCCGGGGTCCAGGAAGCAGAAGTCTGTATTTTTAAGAAAAGACTTAAAACTTTCCTTTTTGATAAATCTTATAGTTAGGGCTGGTGCTGGTGTAGACCAGCTCTTAGTCATGCTGCTATAGGCTTAGACTACTGGGAGAACTGGCACCTTGAGCTCCTCTCTCTCTCTCTCTCCCCCCTCTCTCTCTCTCTCTCTCTCTCTCTCTCTCTCTCTCTCTCTCTCTCTCTCTCTCTCTTTGCATATACAGTACATCATATTACTGCATGTATCTATCTGTAAATCTCAGTCACTAACCACCTACTTTCCTGGGAACTCTTGAGCTCTCTAAGGCTCCTCAAGATCGTTGGTTGACGGCCTGCCTGAACAACCCCGATTATTATTGATTATTATTATTTTGAAAATAATACTAATGTAAAGACAAGAAAACATATCTATATTTTCATCTCTTTGTACAGTTTATTTAATGCAGTGTAAAGCTTCTGTACAGTTTATTTTAAATCACTTAGCTGTTACTACAACTTTTTTTTTTTTTTTTACATTTTTTTTTTTTTCTTATAATGCTATTCTATTTTATATATAATTTTTACTTTTTTTGTAGAAGCTGACTCAGGGAGAAACGCACAAGAATTGCAATGTACCTGTACTGTCCTGTACCTGTACAAATGACAATAAACATTTATTCTTCTTATTCTAATGTGAGCATTGTAAATAAATAAAAATCCGTTTATATTTCACTTTTTTTGTTTGTGTGTCAGATTATCGCCACTGTAAAAATGGGGCTTTTACTTTGAAATATAAGAAGAGAAGAGATGCGTTCGATTCTTTTCTCACTTGACCCCCCGGCAGTCTGGTAGTCTCCACTTTACTCGCAACATCCAGGCGGGTAGCAATGTGAGAGCAGGACTGCTGCTTTTTTCTTTTCAGAATAATAAGTAACCCCCTCACAAATGAGAAGCTAAAAGGAGAACATTTTAAAACAATGATTAAAGGAGACATATCATTAAAAATCATCTTCTACAGCGTTTTTGAACATATATCTGGGTAACCTGAGTGTCTACTGACCCACAAAATGTGAAATAAACCCATCCAGTCCTTTGTTTGTGGTCTGCATAAGTCTTACAACTCAGAGAAAAACGCTCCGTTTCAAATGTGGTCTCCTTGTGATGTCACAGTGGGATTCTGGTAAAAAAAACAAAAACCCTCCCCTCCCCTGGTATCTCCACCCATGGACTCCACCCCCAGACTAGAACAAAACTTTTGCACAGGTCGGCCATTTTTATTCTCTCTACAGAGGAGTGATGTCTACGGGGAAAACTCAGGAGGGGGTCATTACATTTAAAAAGACACACACACCAAAACGGAGCGTTCTGAGAGTGCTGGTTTATACAGGGTCACAAACCTCCTCTGGTGCTTGTTTCATGTTATATTTTGACCAAAGCACAGCACAGATGTTTCAGTGGTTCTCAAACTATGGTACGCATACCACCGGTGGTACGTGGGCTCCCTGTGGTGGTCCGCAAAGAAATCTCCACAATATAAAAAAAAACCTGTTCAGCATAAAATTACATTTTTTATTTTTGTTGTGCTCCTATCTTATCTGTCTTGTATCTATTGAGTTGTATTTATATCAAATGTGTTTTCTCCTCTAAATTAATCTAGTTTTTGCAACAAACAACTTTAATCTGCTCAATTTTTGCTCGCGCGCACAGACATAAAGAACAACAGGAGTACGCCTCACATTTTGAAAAGTTCCACTCAATATTCCGTTATAGTTCAGTCCTGAAACAACAGCAAGCAGCTGTAGACCTACATTAACAGATATTCTGTTATTTATTGGAGTTCAGCACAATCGGCAGCAAGCAGCTGTACATTTTTAAAACGGAGCCAGGAGAAGCTTCAGTTTTGATGCATGTACGAACAGTCGCTCACCCTCTATCTCTCTCTCTCTGTAGCTCTGAAGCTGATGTGATTCGTTTCTCTTTTGTTGTCTTAACACTCTGCAGGAGTCGAGAGGGATTTTTTTTAAAAGGCAGTTTTGCTGTTGTTGAACGCAGAGACTTATAATAAAGCGGCTCTGGTTGCGCCGAGCCTGTGGAGCGCGCACCTGCACTCTCTCTCTATCTCTCCCTCCCTCTCTCTCCCTCTCTCTCTCTCTCTCTCTCTCTCTCTCTCTCCCCGCTCTCTCTCTCTTGTAAATATTGTGTGTCTGTCGCTGTCCGAGGTGCTGAACCTGAGAAGAACTTTTTGTCTCCAATTTTAAGCAACAAGAACAAACACAGATATGATGTTTGTCTGCCTGGTAGAGATTACAAGTTTCATCTTTGATGTCACAAGACCAACATTACACACATTCTCACAATCAACAACTTTTGGATTGACTTTTTGATCGACCTTCCCAAAAACACACGTCACTCCGCTGTTCATGTCCCTCCTCTGGCTCCCAGTTACTGCTCACATCAAATTTAAAACTCTGCTGCTCGCTTACAAAACAGCGACAATAACGACTCGTCTTTAGAGTCATTGGCGCCGCCGTGTTGCAGCGACAAGCAGCAGTAGTCTCGAATGGTTTCAGTGTGGTCTTTTATACTGACTTTTAATGAATCTGTCGTGTGAACTTTATGTTTCGCTAACAATGCTAATTTGTACTCCCTCATTTATCTTCTGTGTTGGTAATATGAATGCTTATTACTGTGGGTGTAAATCTGGTAACTTATGCTCATATAGTGTTTATATGACTGTTAGTTGTAAGTTTACTTTGTATTAGCATGTCGTAACTTCAATGACTTTGAGGAGATGACCTTCTTTTGTTGCAAGAACATTTATTGAACAAATAGTTCATCAGTGAGTACTGAGGTCTGCAGAGTCCAGAACTGAATAATACACACACAAATACATTTTCATATCATTATGATTTTCCTCCCCGTGGTGGATCCTATTAACACTCTTCTCCAACCAAATCCCAACTTCCTGTTTTAACATGAGCATTAATATCGTCCCTCATATTCATAATCCAATGGTTAGGTTTTCCCCGCCTCTGATAAACTGATACATTACTCCTCAATCTGAATACCACATCGTCGTAATGATTAAATACAACACAGGATGAATCCATCAGAAACTGGACAAATGAATGACTTTGTTATTGCCTCCCTTTCTTCTGTGAGCAGGTCCGCCTGCCCTGAGCTCCCTGTCCTCAGTGAACTCAGCATCAGATCTCAAATGATGTTATATTTATATGCATATGTGTTATTGTAAAAGTCGTCACATTACTTAATATCATACCAAACAAGCGTTTCCTCACTTTAAAGGAGGCATATCATTAAAAATACACTTCTACAGTGTTTTTGAACATATGTTTGGGTAACCTGAGAGTCTACTGACCCACAAAATGTGAAATAAACCCATCCAGTCCTTTGTTTGTGGTCTGCATAAGTCTTACAACTCAGAGGAAAATGCTCCATTTCAAATGTGCTCTCCTTGTGATGTCACAGTGGGATTCTGGACTGTTTAAAAAGGTGGAGAAGAGGGATAATATGTCCTCTTTAAGACTTGAATATCTTGACACATGAAAATAATACACCACATATTCCGCCCTTTGATGCTTACTGAGCATCAGAAGGAGCTTGTCAAACCTTCCACAAACCTTTTCAAACAGTTTAACTGAACTCAACGCAGCCTGAGTGTTACACCCCATCATAAGGCGGCCCAATGGGGCGAACAACAAACCACAAATTGACCCAGTAAAACACACTTTACACCTTACCAAAGAGATTAAACAAAGATCAACTCAACTTCCTGTATGAACAGTTTTAAATTGACACATTTCATTGATTATCTACATTATTAATTGAAGATCTGGGCTCAGATGTTTGAAAGAGTTAATCATGATAAGAATGATCCGGATTTGGTGATCCAATTTTGTGTATTTACCGAGGATGGCGTAATCCATCTCCCTTTTATGATGAGTCAAAGAAAAGATGGATTAGATCAACCTGATCCAGACACAGACTTTTAAAGTGATCACATCCTGATGAGTGACTCATAATCAGACCTACATCATCCAGTCTAATATTATTCACACAAGTTAAACCAATATTTACAAAAACTTTAAGAGAGAAAATGTCACAGAGCAGACTGAAAGGTGACTGGAGAGCTCCTTTCAGAACAAAAGAACATTTTCAGGAATAAAGACGCTTGTTTAGTTAAAGAAATGATGAATAAATACATATGTATAAGCTGCTAAATAAAAGAAAACCATCTCCTAAACTCTCTGCTCCATGCTGTTGTTAACTTCCTGCTGCTGAAGGTCAATGTTGCCTTACTCAGGCAATACAGGAACCCACTCACTCTAAGGGCCACACACTTGATCTTGTTTTATACAGTGGTCTCTGCCCTAACAACTTTGAGACAAAGGATATCTGTGTGTCAGACCACAAACTGGTTTTATTCAGAGTGGTTCTATCTCAGCCACCTTTTATTAGCAAGGCACCTGTCCGCAGCAGGGTTTTTAACTCTACGTCTGCTAGCAAGTTTAAGGAGCTTTTTATTTCTGTCTCTTCAACTGCCTTTTACCAACATTTTAACACAGAGGAGCTGGTCTCCTCTTTTTATCTCACCTGTCAAACTGTGCTGGACTCTGTTGCTCCTTATAAAGACAAAAAACCTAACAGAGTCCCACAGCCATGGCTAAACGAACTGACTCAGGATCTAAAAAGAGACTGCAGAAGGAAAGAACGAAAATGGAAAAAAACAGGCTTGCATGTATTTTATGAAATATGGAGAGATTCAATGATACAATACCAAAAGGAAGTTAAAGGCGCAAGAGCAGCATTTTATTCTAATCTGATTTTAGCCAATCATTCTAACCCCAGAATTTTATTTAAGGTTTTAGAATCAATCACCACCCCCTCCCCTTCTTATTTTACTGATCCTTCTCAGGATCTATGTGAGAAATTTTTAATTTATTTTACTAATAAAGTCAAGGACATTAGGCAACAAATCATTCCCCCAGACCGTATTTTAGACACCAGCAGGGAACTTAACAGTTATTTTAGCAGTTTTGAGCCGGTGCCCTTGACCTTTTTAGCTGAAATTTTAACCCATTTGAAATCAGCTACGTGCAGCCTTGATTTTATTCCCACAACATTTCTCAAAGAGGTTTTTAACACAGTTGGACCCAGTATTTTATCCATTATTAATAGTTCCTTGGCGGAAGGTGTAGTCCCCTCTGCTTTTAAACATGCTGTGGTCCAACCACTTTTAAAGAAACCCAACCTTGATCCCACTGATTTTAACAATTTTAGACCAATCTCAAAACTTCCATTTTTATCAAAAGTTTTAGAAAAGGTGGTTTCAACACAACTTTTATCTTTTATGACTGAAAATAACCTCTTTGAGAAATTCCAATCCGGTTTTAGAGCTTGTCACAGCACAGAGACTGCCCTCCTCAAGGTAACCAATGACCTTCTTTTAGCAGCAGACAGAGGGGAGGGCACAATTTTAATTCTTTTAGATCTTAGCGCAGCTTTTGATACTGTTGATCACACAATTTTAACTGATCGTCTCAGACATTGGGTTGGTTTAAAGGATACTGCACTTAGCTGGTTTTACTCTTATCTTTTAGAAAGAACCTTCGCGGTCACCATCGGTAACTACTCCTCCTCTACCTCTAACATTACCTGTGGTGTACCGCAAGGTTCGGTTTTAGGTCCCATTTTATTCTCCATTTATATGCTGCCTCTTGGCCAAATAATTGAACGCCACAATGTCTCCTTTCACTGCTACGCAGACGACACACAGATATACCTTCCTTTGAGACCTGAGGACCCTAGGAGCCTAGCTGCTGTCAGAAACTGCCTAAGCGATATCAACTGCTGGATGGCGCAAAACTTTCTCCAACTGAACAATTCTAAATCTGAAATCATAGTATTCAACCCGCCAAACACCACTCATATCTCAAAGAGCAGCCTCGGTCCCTTATTCACCAATGTCCAACCCACCGCCAGAAATCTAGGAGTAACATTCGACTGCAATCTCACCTTTGAATCCCATATCAAAACAGTTGTCCGATCAAGCTTCTTCCATCTACGCACCATCTCCAAAATTAAAACAATCCTAACCCAACGAGACCTTGAAAAGATCATCCACGCCCTCATCTTCTCCCGACTTGACTACTGTAACTCCCTCTTTTCCGGAATCACAAATAAGTCACTGTCTCGCCTCCAGCTGGTCCAAAATGCAGCAGCTAGGCTTCTTACTGGTTGTAACAGACGACATCACATCACTCCAATTTTAGCTTCATTACACTGGCTTCCTGTACGTTCTAGAATCGATTTTAAGATTTTACTCATTACTTTTAAAGCACGGACGGGGCTGGCTCCAAGCTATATAACAGAGTTACTGACACCATATGAGCCAGCCCGCAGTCTAAGATCCTCGGGTGGGAGCCTCCTGGTCGTTCCAAAGTCGAGACTTAAAACTAAAGGTGACCGGGCCTTTTCAGTCAGGGCCCCTCGACTTTGGAACGACCTCCCTGAGGAGATAAGACTCGCAGACTCCCTCAATTCTTTTAAATCCCTTCTTAAAACATACTTTTACAGACTTGCTTTTATGTGATGTCGTCTTCTTAATGTCTTCTCTTACTGGTTTTACTATTTTTATCTTCTTCTACTTCTTACTGTCTTTTATTTATGGTCTTATCTCGTATTTATGCTCATATCTTAATCTCCTCTTGTGTTTTAACTTGGTAATTTCTTATCTTACTTACTTTGTCTATTTATGTTTCGTATTTATAGTTAATTTTTATTTTTATTAATATTATAGTTTTGGGTTTTTTGATCCTTTAACCACTTGTTTTTATTTCCTTTACTGCGCTTACCTTCTCATTGCTTTTTATTTGCTTTCATCTCTTAGTTTCTTACATCTTTTTAAATCTTTGGTCCTCTTGGTCTCAGCTCATGTTGTTGGGTTCTTGTGTTCCTGGGTTCTTATGATCTTATGATGGTTGGGTTATATATGTCTGGTTGTGTATCGTGCACTTTGGGTTCTTTTCTGTTGAATTGTTTTTAATTATTTTTGGTATTTTGCATCTGTTATATTCTTACTGTTGTTAATGTTTTTCTGTGTTTAGTTTGCTTTGTTCTTGCTGTTTGTCAAAGCACTTTGTAAACCTGTGTTTTTAAAAGGTGCTATATAAATAAAGTTATTATTATTATTATTATTTCCACTTCCCCCACATCCTCCACAGCCTCGCTCTCCACAGTGAGTCCTGCATCTGGTTCAACTGCATCTGGAGAAAATCACATCAAACTAAAGTTATAGTTGTAACTGTGACTCTGAATGTGAAGTGGGCCTGTTTGATTCAGAGCAGGAGGCTCTAACCTGACTGGACTTCACAGCATGTGTTCCTGCTCCTCTGTGTCTTCTGTCTGTGCTGCAGTGACGGCTGACACGTTCTCATACACAACATCCACCTGATGACAGACGATAAGATTTGATCAGAAATATGTTTCATCAGGTTTTACAGTGATGTAGGAAAAGATTGATTAGTAAGGTCTCTCTCTCTCTCTCTCTCTCTCTCTCTCTCTCTCTCTCTCTCTTTCTTTCTCTGTCTCTGTCTCTGTCTCTCTCTCTCTCTCTCTCTCTCTCTCCCTCTCTCTCTCTTTCTTTCTCTGTCTCTCTCTCTCTCTCTCTCTCTCTCTCTCTCTCTCTTTCTTTCTCTCTCTCTGTCTCTCTCTGTCTCTCTCTCTCTCTCTCTCTCTCTGTCTCTCTCTCTCTCTCTCTCTCTCTCTGTCTCTCTCTCTCTCTCTCTTTCTCTCTCTCTCTCTCTCTCTCTGTCTCTCTCTCTCTGTCTCTGTCTGTCTCTCTCTGTCTCTCTCTCTCTTTCTCTCTCTCTCTCTCTCTCTCTGTCTCTCTCTCTGTCTCTCTCTCTCTGTCTCTGTCTGTCTCTCTCTGTCTCTCTCTCTCTCTCTGTCTCTGTCTCTCTCTCTCTGTCTCTCTCTCTCTCACTCTCTCTCTGTCTCTCTCTCTTTCTCTGTCTCTGTCTCTCTCTCTCTCTCTCTCTCTCTCTCTCTCTCTCTCTCTCACTCTCTCTCTCTCTCTCTCTCACTCTCTCTCTTTCACCTCTGTTCTCCCCCTGATCAACCCGGCTAAAAGAGTCACCATCTCTAACGCCCCCCGTTCATTAAAAATGAAATGTTAGTTAAAGAGCTGTCCAGGTATGGGCAGGTAGTGTCCCAGGTTAAGATGGAGTCCCCCCTGCTCAAACACCTTGTTTGTCACAGAAGATAAGTTTTCATGGTCATGAAAAACAATTCAGATGATCTTAATTTGTCTTTTAATTTCAAAGTCGATGGTTTTAATTACATGGTGTTCGCAACATCAGCGACCATGAAGTGCTTTGGGTGTGGTGCAGAGGGACATTTAATCCGCTCATGCCCGGGAAAAAATGTTCATGTGCGGGGAAATACTCAGGCAGCACCGGCTGCTGTGACCCCCCGGGCCGTCTGCTGTGACCCCCGGGCCGTCTGCTGTGACCCCCGGGCCGTCTGCTGTGACCCCCGGGCCGTCTGCTGTGACCCCCGGGCCGGCTGCTGTGACCCCCGGGCCGGCTGCGGCTGCAGACGCGGTACCGGTCGATGCTGCCGCCGCGGAGCTCGGCGGAGCTGTCGCGGTGCTCGGCGGAGCTGAGGCCGCTGTAGCGGGTCCTAGCGGAGTTCGTTCAGACAGAGCTGCTGCTGGGCCTCAGAAAAGTAAAGTGTCTGATGTAGAAGAGCTGTCAGTGGTCAGTGATGAGGGCCAGGTAAAGAACAGGAAACAGGGAGACAAAGAAAAGGAGATAACTGAATGTGATTTAAGTGAGAAAGAAAAAAGTTTGATCAGTGAAAGTCAGGAGGTAAGTCAGGAAAGTAATAATAGTGTGTGTGTTGATTATGTTGAAGATGAGGATGTCTGATGAAGAGTCATTAAAGATTTCTCAGAAAAGGAAGAGTGAAAGCTTTCAGGGCAGTACTAAAGCAGTGAAGAAGGACAGAAAGACAGGAGCAGGAAGAGCAGAGAGTGACAGTGAGCTCATGTCCACACAAGAAGAAGGTCCAGTCACTTACACCTCAGCTCACATTAAAAAGTTTCTACAGGACACCAAGGGCCTCAGGCTGCTCAATTTAAAGGATTTCTTTCCAGACCTGAAGTGTTTTGTAAGTTCAGCTCGGCCTTTAACTAGGAGCTCCAGTGCTTTTGGGGACGACGGCCTCACAGGTCAAGAGATCTTTCGTCTCAAAAAACTGATCGGGAAAGCGAAAGCACAAATCGATGATGATGATGTTTAGACTGTGTCTCATCTCTTTCCTCTTGTTGTGTTTTTATCTTGTTTCTTTTTTAAACTCCTATCTCTCAATGTGTGAATTTAAAATTGGCACCTTAAATTTAAATGGAGCGAGAGATGATGCAAAAAGAGCTGCACTATTTCAACTGATGGAGTTCAAAAAATTAGATATTTTAATGTTTCAGGAGTCACACAGTGACTCTAAGAACGAGAGTCAGTGGAGGAAGGAGTGGCCTGGGGAGGTGATCCTCAGCCATAAGTCCACCTGTAGTGGAGGAGTTGGTTTTATGTTTTCTAGAGGCTTTCTGCCTGCTTCGTGTGAAGTAGAGGAGGTCATTGAAGGCTGCTTATTGAAAATTAGAGTGCAGTATGAAAATGTAAAGATGACTCTGATTAATGTGTACGTCCCATGTCACGCTGTGGACAGGTTGGGTGTGTTGAGTGTTTTGTGTGACACTGTTAAAAAGTGCAACACAGGGGAGTATTTATTCTTGGGGGGGGATTTTAACTGTACAGCAAACCCAGGTTTAGATAGAAACCACCAAGAGCCTCACAGCGCCTCCTCACACAGACTCAGACAGTTTTTAGAAACACACGAGCTGCTGGATGTGTGGAGGAGTTTACACCACACACACAGACAGTACACATGGAGTCACTCTAAAGACAATATTTTATCTCTGGCCAGGTTGGATCGCTTTTATTGTTTTAAACACAACATGAATGTTTTTAAAGAGTGTCTTATTGTCCCTGTAGGCTTCACTGATCACTGTCTCGTTTATTGTTCTGTTTTTATTAAGAATGTCAGACTTCAGAGTGCGTATTGGCATTTTAACACCACACTGCTGCACGATAAAGCTTTTAAGTCTGCACTGGAGTACTTTTGGGTCACTCACAGACAGCTTAAGTCTGATTTTAAAACCATTCAGCAGTGGTGGGACTTTGGAAAAAGTCAGATTAAACAGTTGTGTCAGCAGTACACTCGCAATGTCACCAGGGACATTAGCAGATCTTTGAGAGATCTAGAGATTGAAGTGGTAGAACTACAGGGTTTAGTTGATGCCACAGGAAATCAGGGACATTTAGCTTCCCTAAAATCTAAAAAGTCGGCTTTAGCCCACCTGCTGGGCGTTAAAGCACAGGGGGCTCTGGTCAGGTCTCGGTTCCTGGATGTCACCCAGATGGATGCTCCGTCTCAGTTCTTTTTTGGTCTGGAGAAGAAAAGTGGACAGAAGAAGATCTTTCACTCTGTACGATCAAACAGTGGACAATCGATCTCAGATTCTGCTGGGATCAGAAAACATGCAGCTGGTTTTTATAAGGATCTGTACACGAGTGAGTTCGTTGATCGTCCAGAGGTGTGTGAGTCTTTCTACACTGGTCTTCCTCAAGTCAGCGCTGAAAACAACACAGAGCTTGAGGCCCAGCTGTCTCTGTCTGAACTCTACTCTGCTGTCATGAGTCTGCAGAATGGAAAAGCTCCAGGTATTGATGGCCTTCCTGTTGACTTTTATAAAGTATTTTGGAGTGTGCTGGGAGAGGATCTCCTGGAGGTTTTAAGAGACAGTTTGGAGAGGGGTCGTCTGCCTCTGAGCTGCAGGAGAGCAGTCATCACTCTGCTGCCAAAGAAAGGCGACCTTCAGGATCTAAAGAACTGGAGACCAGTGTCATTACTTTGCACAGACTACAAAATCCTGTCTAAGGTCCTGGCATCCAGACTAAGGCAGGTGATGGGGTCGATCATCCACACAGACCAGACCTACTGTGTGCCCGGCAGGCTCATCAGTGATAACATCACTCTTATTCGGCATGTTTTGGAAGTCTCTGGTTCATTGGCTGTAGACACTGGTCTGATTTCACTAGACCAGGAAAAGGCTTTTGATCGGGTTGAACACCAGTATCTATGGCGGACTCTAACCGCCTTTGGGTTCAACCCATGTTTCTTAGCTAAGATCCAGGTTTTGTACCGGGACATTGCGAGTGTGCTAAAGATCAACGGAGGCCTGAGTGCTCCTTTTAGTGTACAGAGGGGGGTGAGGCAGGGCTGCTCATTATCTGGGATGTTATATTCCTTAGCCATCGAACCCCTGCTTCACAGACTGAGGTCAGGTCTCTCTGGTGTTCGTTTTCCTGCCTCAGAAGTCAGTTTTAAATTGTCAGCATATGCTGATGACGTCATTATTTTTGTTAATCAGCAGAGAGATATCGATGTTTTAAAAGAAACTGTGATTTTGTTTGGGTCGATATCTTCTGCCAAAGTGAACTGGCTGAAAAGTGAAGCAGTGATGGTGGGAGAGAAGCTGAGGGGTCGGCTCAGTCTGCCTGGAGGCCTCTTTTGGAAGTCAGGAGGTTTTAAATATTTGGGAGTGTTTTTGGGGAATGAAACTTTTGTCAGTAAAAACTGGGAGGGTGTTTTAGAAAAAGTAAAAGGACGTCTTGATAAATGGAGGTGGCTGTTGCCAAAGATGTCTTTTAAAGGTCGTGTACTTGTGGCCAATAATCTTGTTTCCTCTGCCCTGTGGCACAGACTGACCTGTATCGACCCTCCGTCCTCTCTCCTGTGTAACATTCAAAGAGTGTTAGTTGATTTCTTTTGGGACAGGTTACACTGGATTCCTCAGAGTGTGCTCTTCCTCCCTAAAGAGGAAGGAGGACATGGACTAGTTCACCTGGCCAGCAGGGGGGCTACTCTCCGCCTGTAGTTCCTCCAGAGACTACTCACTGGGCCTGCAGACCTGGTCTGGAGACCGCTGGCCTGCTGTCTTCTACAGCGGTTTGGAGAACTGGGGCTGAGCTCGTCTCTGTTTTTAATGGATTTACAGCAAGTGAACATTTCCTCTGTCACTGGATTTTATCAAAGTGTTTTTAACGTGTGGAGTCTGGTGAACAGGCAGAGACAGGGACACTCCCACTCTTTGTAGTGGCTGCTTAAAGAGCCGGTACTGTTTGGAGGTCGTTTTCATCTTCCTGACTGGGCTGGACTGAGCCTGTCCGGAAAGTTCTGCAGTGCCAGGATTTCCACTCTGGAGCAGGTGGTGGAGCTGACGGGACCTCAGCTGGACTGTCCTGCTGGTCTGGCTGCTCGTCTGGGGGTGAGGTCGACCAGAGTCGTTGATCGGTTGCTGAGTCACTGGAGACATCAGCTGACAGGACAAGAGATGTCTCTGATGTCGGACTATGGGGACGGTTCTCTGCTGCCTGACCAAACTGACCCGTTTCCTGAGTTCACTCTGTCTGCAGACCTGAAGGACTGTTCTGGTCCTCTACTGGCCAACGCTGCAGGCTGCTCTTTTAGTGACGCTGCAGGAAAGACTCTTTACAAACTGATTGTTAAGACTTTGAATAAAAAGACACTGAACGCACGCAGTGACACCCCCTGGAGGACTTATTTGGGGCTAGCTCCTGAGTTTAGACCCTCCTGGGAGTCTTTGTACAAACCCCCCTTGTGTAAGAGACATGCAGACCTCCAGTGGAGAATCCTGCATGGAATCATTGCTGTGAACTCTTTTATCTCTGTTCTTAATGTGAATGTTGTTGATCAGTGTCCTTTCTGTGTGCACAGGGAGACGGTGTTTCACTGTTTTTTACAGTGCAGTCGGCTGAAACCTCTGTTTGATCTTCTGGAGAAGGTTTTTAGTGGTTTTAAAGAGTTTTTTACTAAGCAGGTTTTTATTTGTGGTTTTAAATACACTCCACAACACAAACACAAATGCCAGCTGATAAACTTTGTCCTTGGTCAGGCTAAGATGGCCGTGTACATGAGTAGGAGGAGGAAGGTGGAGGAGCCAGACGATGTTGTTGATGTGAAGCTGTTGTTTGTAAAAATGTTAAAATCCAGGGTGTCTTTGGACTTCAGCTTCTACAGAGCAAATCAGGATCTGGAGACTTTCCAGTCAGTGTGGACTCATGACAGTGTGCTGTGCTCTGTAGAGCACGATCAGTTAGTTCATGGACATGTGCTGATGTAACATCTGTTTATTTTGTGAATGTCATCTGTGAATTTTAGGAATGTATATTATTGTTGAACAGTAAGAAGACTGAAAAATAAAGGTCTGTTTAAAAATCAAAATCTCTCTCTCTCTCTCTCTCCCTCTCTCCCTCTCCCTCTCTGTCTCTCTCTCTCTTTCTCTCTCGCTCTCTCTCCCTCTCTCTCTCTCCCTCTCTCTCTCCCTCTCTCTCTCTCTCTCTCTCTCTGTCTCTCCCTCTCTCCCTCTCTCTCTCTGTCTCTGTCTCTCTCTCTCTCTCTCTCTCTCTCTCTCCCTCTCTCTCTCTCTCTCTCTCTGTCTCTCTCTCTCTCTCTCTCTCTCTCTCTCTCTCTCTCTCTCTCTCTCTCTATGTGCATATACAGTACATCATATTACTCTCACCTCGATCATCTCTGCAGGTTCATTTGGTTCAGTGGTGGAGTTCAGAGTTTTCTTCTTTCTGGATTAAATCAGAAAACAACAAATCCAAAAATGAACATGATGAAGGTCATAAAAAATCAATTTAAAATTAGTTTGAGGGATAAAACAAAAGAGATGTGAGATGACAGATTAATATTAATGATTGTTACCTCGTCCACAGAGTCAGGAGAAACAGAGAAATCAACATCAAGAGCAGCAGAGTCCACTTGATGATATGTATTATGAATGTTGAGTTCCCTGAGAATTAAAGATAGATATGTGAGACTCTTTACTGGTAGGATTAGATTGAAACATTTCATTTCTACTTTGTGATACCCTCTGTTCATCATTCAGTCACACTCTAACAGTGTGTGTGTGTGTGTGTGTGTGTGTGTGTGTGTGTGTGTGTGTGTGTGTGTGTGTGTGTGTGTGTGTGTGTGTGTGTGTCTGTGTGTCTGTGTGTGTGTGTGTGTGTGTGTGTGTGTGTCTGTGTGTGTGTGTGTGTGTGTGTGTGTGTGTGTCTGTGTGTGTGTGTGTGTGTGTGTGTGTGTGTGTGTGTGTCTGTGTGTGTGTGTGTGTGTGTGTGTGTGTGTGTGTGTGTGTGTGTGTCTGTGTGTGTGTGTGCAGGTGAATGTTAATAACTTACCTGTCACAACAAGCAGATGTAAGGTGGAGTTATGACGTCCTCTTGTGTTCTGAGCTTCACAGTAATATCTCCCACTGTGATCAGCACTGAAGTTAGAGATGGTGAAGCTCTGTCCTGAAGCTGTTGGTGAGTCTTCATCCTCCTTGAACCAGGTGTAATTAGCTGCTGGGTTAGCATCACTGCTACAGGTCAGAGTCACTGAACTGCCCTCCACTATCTCAGCAGAGGGACTCACTGACACAGAGGGAAGCTTTGGAGCATCTGGAGGAGGAGAAAAGTCTCTTTTAAACACAGAATGAACATTTAAATCTTTCAGAGTTTTTTTCAGTGGTCTAAAACTTAAAATATTAGAAATATAGCATTTTTAAGTTTATTATTCCAGCTGTGAAGCATTAGTCCTCATGTCCTGTTAGAATCAGTATCTTTTATTTGACATTCTCTCAGTCTAAAGCTGTAGAGATGTGAATTTCTCTATGAGTTAAAATCCTTTTTAAACAACATATCTTTGAAAGTGATAAATACTGATGATCCTCCTGCTACAGCCCTGATCTCTAACCATCCACGGTCTCAGCAGAGAGACTCACTGACACAGAGGGAAGCTTTCATGCTTCAAAAAGAGACGTAGTTTAATAACTGACCTTTAAATGAAAACAGCATTTAGTGAAAAGGTTTCTGAAGAATTGAAAGTCATTAACAGACAGGATAATCAAGGTGTGAGCAAACTATGAAACTACAGAGAAATCAGGTCAGTAAGGAAAGTCTCCAAATGTTGAATGTTGCTGTTTAAAGTGTTTCACTCACATTTCACATCAATAGAGATCCATTTATAGGTCGGCTTTCCCAGATCGTTCTCAGCTTTACATAAATACTCTCCAGAGTCAGAGGACTTGATGGAGCTGAAGACGAGCTGAGCTTCTCTACTGAGAGGTTGATTGTTATTCTCCTTGTACCAGGTGTAATTAGCTGTTGAGTTAGCATCACTGCTACAGGTCAGAGTCACTGAACTGCCCTCCACTATCTCAGCAGAGGGACTCACTGACACAGAGGGAAGCTTTGGAGCATCTGGAGGAGAAAACATCTGTTTTAATTTCTCCTCAACATTAAAATGTTTGAATTGTCAAGATGAAAAAACTGAAATAATATTAGAGACATATCACATGAACAGAAAAGGGGATAAGAATGAGCCTGTTTCAATATATAGATAATTAATGATTCCTTTAAGTGACTCTGTTCCAGCAGCTACAATCACAGTCAAGACATCTCATAAAAACACTGAGTATAAGAACATGAAGCACATTAAAACAAGTGGATCAATTCAAACAATCTATTCTCACTAAGACAAAACTACTGATGACTCTCTCTTTGTGTCTCAGTTTTAGGGACGCATCCCTCTGCTGCCCCTTTTTGGGTGGTGGTGTGTAATACATTCAGGAGTGTTGTTTTCCAGCTCCCATCGATGCTCCTCACAGCATCAGATGTTAGATATGATGTTGCATGACGAAGCATTGAACGCTTCTTGTCCACACTGGATCCATTAAATGTTTATTTCTCTGCTCTGTGAATTTCAGTTTTCTTTTGTAAACAGTATGACATCTAGTGCTTTTATTTTGAAGGTGAACAAACAGAACAGTGTTGCTTTAATACAAGCCTTTGATGGAGGAGAGCAGAATAAAGTTTTGCCTCCATGTTATCAAAAGTCAAAGCTCAACATGTCAATCATAGAAATGATCAATGCATCACTATCTTCACTTTGCAAAATAAGCTAACAAGCTCTGTTGAGCGATGAGGTGTGAACAGTTCTGTTGTTTAAGAACACGTCACAAATCAGTCGAAGGTTTTTCTTTGGAACAAATTTAAGAAACTCTTCAGACGCTCACTCGGTCACGTGCTGTGAGGAGACGTTGGTACAGACAATCTCACACTGCTAACATGTATTATATAACTAACGCTCTACTCCAGCTATATTCAACATTTAAATTCAAATTAAAGATGTGTCTTTTAACCATTAGTTGTCAGTGCTCAGTGGGCTTTAGCTGCAGACTGTGAGTGTGAAGTAGAGCTAGAGGAAGCAGATATGATCAGCAAATTAAACCTTCAAATGAGAAATCAGCTCAATGTTGCTTTTCAAAGAAAATGTTTTTCACTCACATTTCACTTCAACTTTGACGTATCCAGATGTCCTCTCTCCCAGATCATTCTTAGCTTTACAGTAATACCTTCCAGAGTCAGAGGACTGAACTGAGCTGAAGACGAGCTCTGATTCTTTACTGAGTTCACGACCGTTCACCTTGTACCAGGTGTATTCAGGTGCTGGGTTAGCATCACAGCTACAGGTCACAGTCACTCTACTGTTCTCTCTGATTTCACCAGCAGGACTCACAGACGCTGAACAAACTGATGGAGCATCTTGAGGAGAGAAGAATAAAAATATAACTGAAGTGACCAAAGAAGAATTAAGTGGAATAAAGTGCTGAGGGTGCAGATTGAAACCAGCTGACAACCCCTCCCTCGATGCTCCCCTCTTCACCTGCAGAGTTTACAACAATCATTAAAGCTCAGCGTACTCTGTACGATTGTTTGAAATTCATGGAGGAATGTCGACTCACACTGTACGAGTGAAATCAGGACAGAGCATTCACCATCATCAATAGATCTGTCTCATATGCACGACTCAAATACACACACACACACACACACACACACACACACACACACACAAGCTAACTAGCAGCTAAATAATAACAAGTATTCCCTCTCAGCTGGAGGTCTGCAGATATTTCCTGCCATCGTTTCTTTTGGATTAAACAGGCGTGTCTACTGTTGCCATGGTGATTTAGGATGTTTTCTGTCAGTTTGCGCAGACACAATCAGGGGGGAAAAGTCCTGAAGTCGTGGGATCTGCGCATGGCTCTGCTATGTGAGTGTGGGCAGTCGTACAACCAAAATATCAAACGTGCCAGAAAATCATCCGACCAGTCTGAAGCAGCTGATCAGACAATGATAGGCTGTCGAGCCTCAGTGTACACTGCACAACTAACAACGGGAGATCAGGCAGAATGAAAAATCAGTCGACTCAAAGGTTTTGATGAAATCGTCCTGAAATGGCTCAGAGTCGCCCGGCTTCAGTAGACTGAAGGCCCGCTCTAAAGCAGCCGTTTGTTCTGAGTCTTCTGGTTTATTATAGAAACATGTGAAGCATTGTGAACTTTGTGAAGTGCAGACATAAACAATCATTAACATTACAAACTTTTAAAGTAATTAAACTCAAGTAAAAATATTTTAAATCGTCACATTAAAGTCCTGATTAAATCTCACACACTGGTCCTTTAACTTGAATCTGTCAAAGAGACTATAGTAGTGTGTTTATTTGTAGGTGAGAGTTTCTTCTTTACACATAATATCTTCAAGAACATTTCTGCTGTTTCACTCACATTTCACATTGATAGAGACGTATCCAGACCTCTTCCTCCCCAGCTTGTTCTCAGATCCACAGTAATACTCTCCAGAGGCCGAGGGTTGAATGTAGTTGAAGACCAGCTGTGCTCCTTCATGAAGGTATTGAGGGGTCTGATTTCTCTTGTACCATTTAAAAGTAGCTGCTGGGTTAGCATCACTGCTACAGGTCAGAGTCACTGAACTGCCCTCCACTATCTCAGCAGAGGGACTCACTGACACAGAGGGAAGCTTTGGAGCATCTGGAGGAGAAAACACTTTTCATTTACTTTGAAAATCAATGTCAGGTCAAACTTTTTAAACGTTAAAATGAGGAAGAGTTAACAGGTTATAAAACGTAAAGTCAAACACTGTGGAGTAAACTTACAGACTTCAGGAGAGCGGTAATCCTCTCGTCCTTTAACAGAGCAGGAATACTTGTTATTCTCATGAACAGAGACTCTAATAGAAGACGTCTCTGCAATCATTTTTTTTCCATTTCTGTACCAGACATATGAAGGATTATCAGCCACATTACAGCTGCTGTAACACTTCAGCTCTGCATGATTCCTTTTTCTTTCCACCTGCACCTGAAGGTCTGAACATGTGAAGAAAGTTAGAACATTAAAATAAACAAAAACAAAAAGATTCACAGTAGTATTAACTCTGAAAATGAAGAAAATACTTAAAATGAGAATGTTACCTGTGATGGACAAAGTGACTCCTTCATCACCAGTTAAACTTCCTCCTGGTTGGTTTGTTGTGAACATGAACTTGTAAACAGCTGAGTCTCTCTCTCTCAGGTTTTTGATTCTCAGAGTGCAGACGTTCTCATGAAAAAGATACTCAACACGACCTGAGTAGTCTGGGTCTGTTCTCACATCTACAGGTCCATACCTGTCTTTAGTAAACCAGAATCTGCTCTGAACTACAGTAGTTTGTTGTCTTATTGTTGATGGGTATGTGTAGGTGCAGGGTATCTCCACTGTTGATCCTTTGACGGCACAGATCTGAGCAGAAGAGTGAGTCACTCTCCAGGTATCCTCTCCCTTCACCACTGAAACACAGAGCACATCAGGAAACACAATCAGGTCAAACATGGACCACAGAACTGATCGTTTTTACAAACAAAAACACAACAGAGACTCTTTCTGCTGAGTCAATTTAGGAACTCTGAAGTCAGCCAGTGCACCTTAAACAGAGTTTAACAATCACTGATTGAAAGTGTACTCTTATTTATCATTGTTTCATGATTTATATGATTTATACATCTTAATGTCAAAAGAGAGACAACAAAGTTCAATCACCACGACAAAGCAGTCCAACGTTTGAGTGTCTTCATTTTAGAGGACAGCAGCCATTCTTTAAATCACTTCTTTCAGCTGCTGCCTTCAGGACAAACACAACACCCCGTGCTAAAAAGAACATTGATAGAAAGTAATTTGTCCCTGTTGCTGTAAAATATCTCAATCAGTAATGAAAGCTGTTTTTTTAATTGAGACTGCTACCTCAGCACACAGCACTTGTGTTTATTTTGTATTCAGTCTGGCTGACCTGTAATCAGTCTGTCTAATATTAGTGTCTCCTGTAGGTCCTATCCATGTTTTAACTCCTTGTGTAATCTGTTGTTTGTATGTCAACTTGTTTTTGTTTGTGTTTTCTTCTCACGTCCACACCAATGAGAAGGTGTGTCCAGCTCTGTTGCTACCCGTCGGCCCCGTCTGCCTTTTTTTGTTGAATCGGCGTTGGCGGTCGGTGGAAGGAATCTCTCTGATTGGCTGTTCAGAGGTTTCATATATCTCCAGCTTTCGACTCAGGTTCAGGAAAGCACCTTGAGCATGCCGCTGTAGTATCCATGCTTTCACCCATTAGTGCGGTTTCTTCTTATTCATCTACTCCGCCTCTTCTTTTCTTTTTCCACTAAAAGACCAAGAGCTGACAACGCCAGTGCCAAATTTAAACTTTTTATCAGACATTATTCTCCATTAGTAGACGATCTATAATACGACCGACAGCAGTGTGAAAATGGTCTTCTAGTATCATAACAACGAGCTACCGCCGCCCCTCACGCATGTGCAGAACGTACGGGGTGGTTGGCCGATGGCTGAAGTCTTTGCAGTGTGTTCTAGAGCAACTTTTTGCAGATGATGTCACTTGGAAAGGTTTTTTAAATGACAATGAGACCAATTACAGAGCTGAGGGAGATCACTTTTACAACTGCTGTTCTGATAACTCGTTGATTTTAAACACACGAGAAACTAAAAAAATGATTTCTGATTTTAGAAGAAATGTAACTCTGTGCATCTTACAAGATAACTTAAATACATTTAACAAACTTGGTTGTTGTAAAAATTTTCTTTTCAAAGACAAACTGTTTGCTTACAGACGAGGAAATCGTTGGACCTGAATGTAAATGCAGTTTAGTGGCTGTGTCTGAAGTGTTCTTGTCTTTGTTTCCTCTCTGTTCAATCTGTGGTCAGGTTAGTGGTTAGTGTGAAAAGAAGAAAACTGAAGATCACGTGTGAGTCTGTTTCATCAGGACACTTAACTGTTAAGCAGAAAGAGAATGGAAACATCACATACATCATACAAAACTTAATGCATCTGCATTTCTGGTTCGCTTTTTCTGGAGGTGTTATCTTGTTCTCTCATGAAGGAAATAAAGACTCTTACAGCTGGAAGTTACTGAATTCTGCAGCTTTAGTTATTCAGAACTTCTCTTACTGTAAAATACTCCAAAAATCTTCACTGTTTGTGAAAAATGATGCAGACGGATGTTGAATGTATGAAAACGTTAAAAAACACCTCATAAGACTTAAAAACTTAGTGAGACAAAACAATCTAATTATAGAAAGAAACAGAAGCAAACATGTCTTTAACAGTTTGCATCATATCTAACACTCAATCTAAAAAACCTGAACATTAAAGAGTCTACTCTTTTATCATTTTAAAAACAATTTAAGCCTTATCCAAATACGTTCAGTGATGAAAGTTTTAGTGAGGATATACAGTACCTGACACAGAGAGAAGGAAGATAACCAATCCACTCACTGCTGCTTTCAAACTCATAGCTGCTCCTCTCATCCCTGTGTGACTTCAGAGTAAATAAAACACATTAACAGAAGGTCTGTACATGTTTCAATAAATGGCATATCATTGAATAGTTCTACTTACAACAGGGAGGAGATGTCGTCTCTACAGCAAATGTTCCTCTGTGGTCATCAGGCGGCAGAAGTCAAGCTGTTAAAGTTTGTCTTCCTTCCTCTTCACATTATGAATATGCATGAAGTTACAGACTGGCGTCCAGTACTGATGTTATTTTAAAAAGAATCTAAGGCACTAACGAGGTTGGCTTTCTAAGGATAAGAATATCAAGAATCTTTAATGTAACTCCATGTAAAGACACCATCAGACAGCAGTTCAGATAAAATGTGTGAGAATGCAGCCAATGAAACGTGTTCAATCAGCAGCTGCAGCAGACAATAAGCTTACTTGGTTTAACTATGGGTGCAAACAGGCGGAGTTTGAGAGAAGAACCACAACTCTGACCTAAAACAAAAAGATGCCAATCCCCAATCTAGTCTAGCAGAAATTGAAAATGTTCCTTTATGACTTTAGAGTCTGTAACCTGATGCACACTGCCTCAAAAAGATTGTTTTTCAAATACTTGATAAGAGTTACCTGTGAAGCAGTTGATGTTTTTAACAAACCTCATGACTTATTAAAAGGAGAAACACCTTGTCTGCAAGCAACTCTTTTGATGTTTCAGCTCAGCATTATGAGAAAGCAGATTGTATGAATGGAAACTTACAGCCCTAAAGTCCAGTTCGTTTGACCAGTGAGAATGCTCCGATCCTTCCTTGGCCATGGCATGATTCAAAGAGGTGTGCTTCAGCACGGTACAGTTCATGCACGAGCACAAGTACACAGGTACACAACGTGGACAGCCTTCATTATGGAGACATCCCGGAGTGTGACTCAATGACTCAAAATAAGCCACAAAGTCAGTAAAGTAGCTGACATGTTCTCTGTGTTGTTCTCTGAGGAAAGGAAGAACAGCCGACAGCGCGTCTCTTTCTTTTTTTTATCAAGTAAGCCTGTCTTGTAAACTAAGCACGCTTCATGATAACATAAAGCCATGCCTGCTGCTGCTCTGATGTTCAACAATATTATCCTTGTCTTTGCATTAATTTAGGACACCCTGTTCTATGAAATTACAATAAATTAACTGAAATTATAAATGACAATAAACAATGTAGGCTCAATCTAATAGTTTTAATAATAATAATAATAATAATACATTTTGTTTATAAGCGCCTTTCAAGACAAACAAGGACACTGTACAACAATCAACATTTAAAAAACAACGATGGATAAAATCAGCATACAATAAAAGAAATGAAATGTAGGACAGTGACAGGATCCGTAAAGTTACCTCGTGTCATGTTTTGTTTTTTACTCATTTATTTAGTATTTTTGTCTGTTCCTGTTTTATTTTGTACTTCCCCTTGTCTCTGTCTTTCAGATCCTGCTCCTCATGTGTTCCTGCCCTGATTGTGTTCACCTGTGTCTAGTTATCACCTGATTGTCTGTGTGTATATATCTCTGTGTTTCCTCCCTCATGTTACCAGTTCATAGTGTGTTCCTGTGTGTCACCTTGTTCCAGCATTGTTTCCTAGTAGACTTATAGTGATTTTTGACCGTGCCTGCCTTACTGTTTTGCCTTCTGCCTGCTCCCTTTGGAGCCCGTGTACCGACCTGGACTGTTATTAAACTCTACCTTTTCCTGAACTCAGCCACGTGTGAGTCTGCTTTTGAGTCCCTGTCTCTATCTGGTTCTGATACAGGTCACCTTACAGAGCAGAGATAAAAACAACACAACAATCAAATTAACATTAAAAACACAACTGTACAGGATGTGAAGGAGTCATGAGACCGGGCGGAGAATGATCAGACTGAATATGCCAGTTTAAAAAGATGTGTTTTGAGATGAGATTTGAAAATGGAGAGAGAGTCGATGTTACAGATTTGTGGTGGGAGGGAGTTCCAGAGGTGGGAACGCGACACTCCGAGAGGCCGAGAGAGTACAACCCTGCAGATATTATTCAGAACAGACTGAGACGTAGCGTGAGGCTGTATCGTTAGCGGTGTCATAGGTTTGACAGGTTTTCTTTGTTCCTTTTTCAGAGCACATGAGTTATTAATGTCTGTCAGGACCCAGAATCTTAAAAAGTGTAAGTAGTAGTTCTTTAATTAGTTTCTGTTTTGAGGTTTTCTGTGATTACCTCCCTGAGGAGGTGAGACTCACAGATTCCCTCAATTCTTTTAAATCCCTTCTTAAAACATACTTTTACAGACTTGCTTTTATGTGATGTCCTCTTCTTAATGTCTTCTTACTGGTTTTACTCTTAGTATCTTCTTTTACTTCTTACTGTCCTTTTATTTATGCTCTTATCTTAACTCCTTATGTTTTAACTTGATCATTTTTTTATCTTACTTTGTCTTTTTATGTTTTTATATGAATATATACTTTTTATTATTAATATTATTGGGTTTTTTTATCCTTTAATCACTTGTTTCTATTTCTTTTCCTGCTCTTACCTTCTTATTGCTGTTATCTTTTGATTTGTTTTTATCTCTTTTAGTTTCTTACATCTTTTTAAATCTTTGGTCCTCTTGGTCTCAGCTCGTGTTGTTGGGTTCTTGTGTTTCCTGGGTTCTTCTGATGGTTCTTCTGATGGTTCTTCTGATGGTTCTTATGATGGTTCTTGTGATGGTCGGGTTATATATGTCTGTTGGGTATCGTGCACTTTGGGTTCTTTTCTGTTGAATCTGTTGCATTTGTTTGTTCTTGCTGTTGTTTCTGTTCTTCTGTGTTTGGTTTCGTTTGCTTTGTTCTTGTTTTTGCTGTTTGTCAAAGCACTTTGTAAACCTGTGTTTTTAAAAGGTGTTATATAAATAAAGTTATTATTTTTTTGTCGTCTAACACGCTCACAGTCTGAAATAAAAACCTGTTTTCTGTAATGATAACTGTGTTTGTTCTAAAAGGGGGAATCCACTCCCACGCACTCAGCAGCACAAAAACAATTCACTAGAAAGATTCAGATTCAGATTTGACTCCCTGCATGTGGCCTCTCAAACATCCAGAGGTGATTCAATCATTTGCAGTAACTATTAATCTCGATGAATGTACAGGATCTCTGAGATGAATGCTGTTTCTCATCCTCACAGGAGCAGGATCATTTCCTTTCTCCGACAAATGATCCCTTGTTATTTCCTGTCCCTGATCACATAAATGATTGAATCCTTGTTGATATAAAGGTTTGTTTTTCCTGTTTTGTTGTCCCGGGGACGCCTGCATGCATTCTATTTCTGGTACCACAGGGACCTATACGGGCTGCAGGGTTATTTTTGAAAAGGGACTAAAACCACCAATGTGACAGGAATACGGCAGAGCATTATGCATCCACTCTATTAGGAACTCTATTATCGCAAATGTCAAAAGTATTTGAAGATATCTAAATCCTTAAACCAGATGCATGCAACATGATGATTTGTGTTTTTCTTCCTTGATCCAACAGCGCCATCTGGAGGGCAGACTGTTAATAAGAAGGAACAAAACACATCTGCACAGATTATCTATCAGCTCTTTTTAAGGACTTGCATGGTCCGGGGCCCTTTCTGAATAGTCACAGTTCAGTAAGCAGTACGTACTATTCAGTATGGAGTTTCAGTATACTGAACTTTCGTGGTCATTCAGTGGTCATTTTTTGTGTCCACCTCAGTATACTGAACATTTCAGTATGGATACTAACTTCCGGGTTTTATGCAGTATCGATCGGATGCGTGCTTTCAGGAAATGAATTGTGTTTTACCACCCACAATGCTGTGCGAAAGTAAACGTAAAGTATGCAGCCCAGGGCACACACAGGCCGTATCCGAATTGTCAAGTACATACTGAATCTTTCAGTATGCAGTACGTACTATCCGTGCTGTATACTGGTAGTACCTACTATTCAGTATGCACACACAGTAGGCAGATATTTGTTCCTACTTCTTCTGATTCATTCAGTATGGAAGTGACGTCATTTACGTTTCCCGAACCCGCATTCACCCATTTTTTTTGTTTTTGTTTTGTTTTTTGTTTAGCTTTATTCAAGAAGAGTAATGCTCATATACAGTCAGGTAAACAAAAAACAATATTACAATGTAAATCAAGTAAAAGATTAAATAACTAAATCACATACAGTACATAAAGGAAAGTACAAATGAAAGACAGTAATATACAGAATATAAAATAAACCAATAAAGACACATTTAAATAGTGAAATCATTATTTAAATAGAGGGGGAAAGGTTTTATAATAATGCAGGTATTTGTTTTATTTTTTGTTGTTAATTTAAAGTAGTGATTTCAGTCAGGACTTTAACTCTAGATTAAAAATTGATTGAATTGATCCATGCTCGTTTGTTTTGATTTGGAGGCGGACGTGACGATTTACGTTTCATTTCGCACAGCATTGTGGGTTAAATACAATTAATTTCCTGAAAGCACGCATCCGATCCATACTGCATGAAACCCGGAAGTTAGTATCCATACTGAAATGTTCAGTATACTGAGGTGGACCCAAAAAATGCATACTGAACTGTGACAATTCGGATACGGCCCTGGTCTCATGTTTCCTGGGTCCAAACCAAGATCTCCCACGACCTCTCTCCACCAATCACCCTGCTGCTGTCAGATTTTCAAACCGGTCCTCTCTCTTCTGAAGTCAGTTTGTCATTTCAGTGCGATCGCTGCGACCCCCCCTCCGCCCCGATCACCTCCAGTCCAGCTCAGCAGGGTTCAGATCCAGACTCAGAAACCCACTCCTCATCACATCCTGACTTCTTCTATCACCACCAGGGTCTAGACTCCTTAGGGGGAGTCTATCCTATCCTGCTGTCGGCCTCGCTTCCCCTCTGAGTTCTTGAAGTCATCATGGCGGAGTCTAATCAAAGATGTTACATATTTATCTTTTCCTAAACCATTAAATAAATATTTGTAAACTCTTCCTGAAGTCTCTCCTGATTTAAATATTTTATGAATGAAGCCACAGTGACTGTGTGGATTTATTAAAGTCAACTTTATACACAAAGCTGACACTCTGGTGAGCTCTGATCCTCTGATACCAGTTTCCCACACAAAGTAACTCATCAGAATCGGAATAATGAAATCCTGCAGCCAAAAACAAATCCTGACTATTTAATTATAGTGATGCTTTTTTAAAAATAACTTGCTGGCTTCTCCCTCAGGCATAATGTCACCATGTGCCTGAGGAAGGAGCAGGGTTGACACAGAACCCGAATTTAAAACTTAGAAATAATTCTAGTAAAAGTCAAACAGTGCTTTTTGGGGCCTTTTTGCCTTTATTTTGAAGGACAGCCGAAGAGAGACAGGAAACATTGGGAGGGGGGGCCTCCAACCAGCATTCATCACCATTATGTTAAAAAATAATCTGACACATTCAAGTTTTCACAGGAAGATTGGAAAGCTTAGCAGTGCGACATCATTGAGTACTGTCAGATGGGACCCCCCAAGGGAGGCTTTCAACTGTCATTGTAAAATTCTGAGTCACTGCAACATGTGGTTTAAAGTTTGTCAGTCCTCGGTTTGGCCCCCTACTGACCAGGGGCCCCAAGCAGTGACCTGCCTTGCCTGTTGTTGTCAAGCAGCTCCTCTGTAAATGGGGCCGGGCCTTAAATTGGGAAGGGCACTTATTTAAAGTTTTACTGAAACCACCTGGTTGGAGATTCATATTCTTGTTGTTTTTGCACGAGGGGAAGATTTTACTTTTTAACCCCTCAGGTACAAAATAACTACTCAGTTCTTGGTTTCTTTAAGACACCTTTAAAATAATAGTTTTTTATTTCACTTAAAAAGATTTATAGACCAGAACGTTTACTTTTACTCAAGTCAATAAAAGTAACTGGACTTTTATTTGAGTACAATATTCTTGTCTCTTTCCAACCCTGCAAAGTAATTACAGTGTGGTGGTTTTTTCTTTTTAACCTGATGTTTTGATAATAATACCACTAGGTGGCAGCATACCTCTTTTTTTACGGCGAGGTAACCATTACTGAGCAGCAAACACCAATGGTACACTGGTTGTAAGTGAAGCTTTGTCAAGCTAGTGTGAACTACCCGCAACATCCGGACATTTCAACTTCACAATAAAATCGTGAATTGGACCGATTACTTCCTCAGTCAGATGATGAAAAAATATATGTGGTTTAAACTGGTGAAATGTTTAATCAACATAAATGTATATTCTAACGTTTTTTGTTGTGCTAATACAACAACAAAAATTGGTTAATGAGAGCTTCAGATGTTAGTCTGATTACATGCACACTGTTTACCAGAAATAAGAACATGGGTTATTACCATAATGTGCCCACCAACTCCTTCACTTCCAGCGCCTCTGCTTTTTGTCAACAGGCAACTGCTTGGGGGCCCTCAGGCCAGTAGGGAGGCCCCCAAGGGCTGCTAAACTTTGAACCACAGCAGTAGCTGTGAAGGCGGAACAGAGGGAGATCATTTCATCCCCATTACGCCTCCACAACATGGGGAGGGGGCAACATCATATTTAAGGTGAAACGTCACAGGAACCTTAATATCCTGAAGAAAGTGGTAGCTAATCAGCTGTGTGACTTTCTCCATGACAACAGTTTATTTGAGGAGTTTCCGTCAGGATTTAGAGTCCACCATAGCACTGAGACTGCACTAGTTAAAGTTACAAACGATCTACTTCTAGCTTCAGACAGCGGACTTCTCTCTGTGCTCGTCTTGTTAGATCTTAGTGCTGCTTTTGACACCATTGACCATCAGATCCTGTTTGTACATGTTCATGATAAGTCCTCT
Organism: Labrus bergylta; assembly: GCF_963930695.1. Classification (NCBI taxonomy): domain Eukaryota; kingdom Metazoa; phylum Chordata; class Actinopteri; order Labriformes; family Labridae; genus Labrus; species Labrus bergylta. The sequence continues at coordinate 34,867,685 of NC_089195.1, forward strand.
ATGCACACCAATGTTTGCCATGGAGTGCCACAAGGTTCAGTGCTTGGACCAATTCTCTTTACATTATCTATGCTTCCTCTGGGAAATATTATGAGGAAACATTCCATACAGTTTCATTGTTATGCAGATGATACTCAGCTTTATGTATCAATTAAGCCCGATGGCACCAGTCAGTTATGTCAGCTAGAAACGTGCCTGAAGTACGTTAGGACCTGGATGACCAGAAATTTTTTGCTACTTAACTCAGACAAGACTGAAGTTATTGTGCTAGGCCCTAAAAACCTCAGAGAGACTTTTTCTAGTGATTTAACTGTCCTTAATGACATCAGCCTGGCATCTAGCACCACTGTAAGGAATCTAGGAGTTCTTTTGATCAAGATATGTCCTTTAGCTCCCACATCAGGTAAATTTCAAGAACAGCCTATTTTCACCTTCGTAATATATCCAAGATCAGGAATATCCTGTCGCAAAATGATGCAGAAAAACTAGTTCATGCATTTGTTACCTCCAGATTGGATTATTGTAATTCTCCTTCGTCAGGGTGCTCTGGTAAGTCTCTAAAGACTCTTCAGCTAGTCCAGAACGCTGCAGCTCGTGTACTGACCAGAACTAGGAAAAGGGACCACATTACTCCTGTGTTGGCTTCTCTGCACTGGCTCCCTATACAGTCTAGAATAGAATTCAAGATCCTTCTTCTCATTTACAAAGCTCTAAATGGCCAGACACCATTTTATCTTAAGGAGCTACTAGTGCCGTACTGCCCCTCGAGAGCGTTGCGGTCCCGGAGTGTAGGCCTGGTCGTGGTACCTTCAGTCTCTAAGTGTACTATGGGGGGTAAAGCCTTCAGTTATCAGGCTCCTCTCCTCTGGAACCGCCTTCCAGCCGGGGTCCAGGAAGCAGACACAGTCTGTATTTTTAAGAATAGACTTAAAACTTTCCTTTTTGATAAATCTTATAGTCAGGGCTGGTGCTGGTGTAGACCAGCTCTTAGTTATGCTGTTATAGGCTTAGACTACCAGGGGAACTGGCACCTTGAGCTCCTCTCTCTCTCTCTCTCTCTCTCTCTCTCTCTCTCTCTCTCTCTCTCTCTCTCTCTCTCTCTCTCTCTCTCTCTCTCTCTCTTTGCATATACAGTACATCATATTACTGCATGTATCTATCTGTAAATCTCAGTCACTAACCACTTACTTTCCTGGGAACTCTTGAGCTCTCTAAGGCTCCTCAAGATCGTTGGTTGACGGCCTGCCTGAACAACCCCGATTATTATTGATTATTATCATTTTGAAAATAATACTAATGTAAAGACAAGAAAACATGTTTATATTTTCATCTCTTTGTACAGTTTATTTAATGCAGTGTATAGCTTCTGTACAGTTTATTTTAAATCACTTAGCTGTTACTACAACTTATTATTATTATTATTATTTTTTTTTTTTCTTATAATGTTATTCTATTTTATATATAATTTTAACTTTTTTTGTAGAAGCTGACTCAGGGAGAAACGCACAAGAATTGCAATGTACCTGTACTGTCCTGTACCTGTACAAATGACAATAAACATTTATTCTTCTTATTCTAATGTGAGCATTGTAAATAAATACAAATCTGTTTATATTTCACTTTTTTTGTTTGTGTGTCAGATTATCGCCACTGTGAAAAATGGGGCTTTTACTTTGAAATATAACCGGAAGAGATGCGTTCGATTCTTTTCTCACTTGACCCCCCGGCAGTCTGGTAGTCTCCACTTTACTCGCAACATCCAGGCGGGTAGCAATGTGAGAGCGGGACTGCTGCTTTTTTCTTTTCAGAATAATAAGTAACCCCTCACAAATGAGAAGCTAAAAGGAGAACATTTTAAAACAATGATTAAAGGAGACATATCATTAAAAATCATCTTCTACAGTGTTTTTGAACATATGTTTGGGTAACCTGAGTGTCTACTGACCCACAAAATGTGAAATAAACCCATCAGTCCTTTGTTTGTGGTCTGCATAAGTCTTACAACTCAGAGAAAAACGCTCCGTTTCAAATGTGGTCTCCTTGTGATGTCACAGTGGGATTCTGGTAAAAAAAACAAAAACCCTCCCCTCCCCTGGTATCTCCACCCCCAGACTAGAACAAAACTTTTGCACAGGTCGGCCATTTTTATTCTCTCTACAGAGGAGTGATGTCTACGGGGAAAACTCAGGAGGGGGTCATTACATTTAAAAGACACACACACCAAAACGGAGCTTTCTGAGAGTGCTGGTTTATACAGGGTCACAAACCTCCTCTGGTGCTTGTTTCATGTTATATTTTGACCAAAGCACAGCACAGATGTTTCAGTGGTTCTCAAACTATGGTACGCATACCACCGGTGGTACGTGGGCTCCCTGTGGTGGTCCGCAAAGAAATCTCCACAATATAAAAAAAAACCTGTTCAGCATAAAATTACATTTTTTATTTTTGTTGTGCTCCTATCTTATCTGTCTTGTATCTATTGAGTTGTATTTATATCAAATGTGTTTTCTCCTCTAAATTAATCTAATCTGCTCAATTTTGCTCGCGCGCGCACAGACATAAAGAACAACAGGAGTACGCCTCACATTTTGAAAAGTTCCACTCAATATTCCGTTATAGTTCAGTACTGAAACAACAGCAAGCAGCTGTAGACCTACATTAACAGATATTCTGTTATTTATTGGAGTTCAGCACAATCGGCAGCAAGCAGCTGTACATTTTTAAAACGGAGCCAGGAGAAGCTTCAGTTTTGATGCATGTACGAACAGTCGCTCACCCTCTATCTCTCTCTCTCTGTAGCTCTGAAGCTGATGTGATTCGTTTCTCTTTTGCTGTCTTAACACTCTGCAGGAGTCGAGAGGGATTTTTTTTAAAAAGGCAGTTTTGCTGTTGTTGAACGCAGAGACTTATAATAAAGCGGCTCTGGTTGCACCGAGCCTGTGGAGCGCGCACCTGCACTCTCTCTCTCTCTCTCTCTCTCTCTCTCTCTCCCTCTCTCTCTCTCTCTCCCTCCCTCTCTCTCTCTCTCTCTCCCTCTCTCTCTCTCTCTCCCTCTCTCTCCCTCTCTCTCTCTCTCTCTCTCTCTCTCTCTCCCCCGCTCATTTCCTCTCTTGTAAATATTGCATGTCTGTCGCTGTCCGAGGTGCTGAACCTGAGAAGAACTTTTTGTCTCCAATTTTAAGCAACAAGAACAAACACAGATATGATGTTTGTCTGCCTGGTAGAGATTACAAGTTTCATCTTTGATGTCACAAGACCAACATTACACACATTCTCACAATCAACAACTTTGGATTGACTTTTTGATCGACCTTCCCAAAAACACACGTCACTCCGCTGTTCATGTCCCTCCTCTGGCTCCCAGTTACTGCTCACATCAAATTTAAAACTCTGCTGCTCGCTTACAAAACAGCGACAATAACGACTCCTCTTTAGAGTCATTGGCGCCGCCGTGTTGCAGCGACAAGCAGCAGTAGTCTCGAGTGGTTTCAGTGTGGTCTTTTATATTGACTTTTAATGAATCTGTCGTGTGAACTTTATGTTTCGCTAACAACGCTAATTTGTACTCCCTCATTTATCTTCTGTGTTGGTAATATGAATGCTTATTACTGTGGGTGTAAAATCTGGTAACTTATGCTCATATAGTGTTTATATGACTGTTAGTTGTAAGTTTACTTTGTATTAGCATGTCGTAACTTCAATGACTTTGAGGAGATGACCTTCTTTTGTTGCAAGAACATTTATTGAACAAATAGTTCATCAGTGAGTACTGAGGTCTGCAGAGTCCAGAACTGAATAATACACACACAAATACATTTTCATATCATTATGATTTTCCTCCCCGTGGTGGATCCTATTAACACTCTTCTCCAACCAAATCCCAACTTCCTGTTTTAACATGAGCATTAATATCGTCCTCATATTCATAATCCAATGGTTAGGTTTTCCCCGCCTCTGATAAACTGATACATTACTCCTCAATCTGAATACCACATCGTCGTAATGATTAAATACAACACAGGATGAATCCATCAGAAACTGGACAACTGAATGACTTTGTTATTGCCTCCCTTTCTTCTGTGAGCAGGTCCGCCTGCCCTGCGCTCCCTGTCCTCAGTGAACTCAGCATCAGATCTCAAATGATGTTATATTTATATGCATATGTGTTATTGTAAAAGTCGTCACATTACTTAATATCATACCAAACAAGCGTTTCCTCACTTTAAAGGAGACATATCATTAAAATACACTTCTACAGTGTTTTTGAACATATGTTTGGGTAACCTGAGAGTCTACTGACCCACAAAATGTGAAATAAACCCATCCAGTCCTTTGTTTGTGGTCTGCATAAGTCTTACAACACAGAGGAAAATGCTCCATTTCAAAATGTGCTCTCCTTGTGATGTCACAGTGGGATTCTGGACTGTTTAAAAAGGTGGAGAAGAGGGATAATATGTCCTCTTTAAGACTTGAATATCTTGACACATGAAAATAATACACCACATATTCCGCCCTTTGATGCTTACTGAGCATCAGAAGGAGCTTGTCAAACCTTCCACAAACCTTTTCAAACAGTTTAACTGAACTCAACGCAGCCTGAGTGTTACACCCCATCATAAGGCGGCCAATGGGGCGAACAACAAACCACAAATTGACCCAGTAAAACACACTTTACACCTTACCAAAGAGATTAAACAAAGATCAACTCAACTTCCTGTATGAACAGTTTTAAATTGACACATTTCATTGATTATCTACATTATTAATTGAAGATCTGGGCTCAGATGTTTGAAAGATTTAATCATGATAAGAATGATCCGGATTTGGTGATCCAATTTTGTGTATGTACCGAGGATGGCGTAATCCATCTCCCTTTTATGATGAGTCAAAGAAAAGATGGATTAGATCAACCTGATCCAGACACAGACTTTTAAAGTGATCACATCCTGATGAGTGACTCATAATCAGACCTACATCATCCAGTCTAATATTATTCACACAAGTTAAATCAATATTTACAAAAAACTATAAGAGAGAAAATGTCACAGAGCAGACTGAAAGGTGACTGGAGAGCTCCTTTCAGAACAAAAGAACATTTTCAGGAATAAAGATGCTTGTTTAGTTAAATAAATGATGAATAAATACATATGTATAAGCTGCTAAATAAAAGAAAACCATCCCCTAAACTCTCTGCTCCATGCTGTTGTTAACTTCCTGCTGCTGAAAGTCAATGTTTCCACTTCCCCCACATCCTCCACAGCCTCGCTCTCCACAGTGAG